>NW_023276806.1:50477514-50478360 GCF_003668045.3 Cricetulus griseus | reverse complement strand
ACCCCATACCCCCTCCACTCCCCAGGGAGGGTAGGGCTCTCAATAGGGGCTCCCCAAAGTCCACCACATCATCCTGGTCCAGGCCTAGGCCCTCCCCCATGTGTCCAGTCTGAGAGAGCATCCCTTCACGTGGGATAGGCTCTTAAAGTAACTTCTTACACCAGAGAAAAATACTGATTCACTACCAGGGTTCCCATAGAGTGCTGAGGCCTCCTTATTGACATCCATGCTCAGGGGTCTGTTATCAGTCAGGTGCTGGCCTCCCAGACAGCAGTCTGGGGTCCATGTTCTCCCCCTTGTTCAGGCCAGCTGTTTCTGTGGGTTTTACCAGCCTGGTCCCAACCCCTTTGATCTTCATTCCTCCCTCTCTGCTACTGGGTTTCAGAGTTCAGTTCAGTGTATATCTGTGGGTGTCTGTCTCTGCTTCCATCAGCCACTGGATGAGGGCTCTAGGATGTCATATAAAGTACTCATCAATCTCATTATAGGGGAAGGGCATTTAGGGTATCCTCTCTACCATTGCCTAGATTGTCAGTTTGTGTCATCCTTGTTGATCTCTAGAAATCTCCCTAGTGCCAGATCTCTCCTCAGACCTATAATGGTTCCCTCTGTTCGGGTATCTCTCATCCTGCTCTCCTCTATTTTTCCCCTGACTTAACCTTTCTGCTCCTTCATTTTCTCTTCTCCCCTCCTCTCCTCCTCCTTCTCTCATTCTGCCAGCTCCCTCTCCCCTACCCTCATGTTCCCAGTTAGCTCAGGAGATCCTGGCCCTTCCGGTTCTCCGGGGTCCATGCATTTTTCTCTTAGAGTCTTTCTTGTTTCCTAGTTTCTTTGGTGAAGAGGATT
>NW_023276806.1:49110360-49255360 GCF_003668045.3 Cricetulus griseus | reverse complement strand
ACGGGGAACACACCAGCCATTGGATTTGGTGACCAGGAGATTATCAGGATCACCCCATCCCAGGTGCTGGAGACCAAACACAGGGCCTTGAGCATGTTAGGCAAGCACTCTGCCGCTCAGCTAGATTGCCGCTCCAGCCTGATTGTCAGGATTTTCAATGGATCAGTTTCAGTACAGTAATGGTAGAGGTTGCAATCAGAGGTAAGAAAGTATGGGCACATCAAAGGACATCTCCAGGAGGCTTGGTAAAGAGACAGTCAGGACCATAGTGTAAAGGAAGTTGTAACCTGGTCAACAGAAGACCTGAGCATGTTTCTAGGACACAGTACACACCAATGAAGAAGAATTTGCTCCTACTGGATAAGTATGCATTAGCTACTACTTATGTCTCAGCCATAGTGAAAGAAAGACAGCCCTGTCCCCAGCCAGGAAGCACAACACAGTAAGAAACAGACAAGGAGTGAGCGGCTTTACTAACTTTAGAGGGAATTTTTGCAGCTGCCCCGGTGAGGCAGGGAGAGGAACTTCAGAGGTAAATGAGCATTCTCAGGCAGATAAGCCTGGAGTCTACAATGGCACAGTCCTGCTGTGGGCAAGGAGGAGGTGAGAGACAAGTATGAATCCCAACCTGGCATCAGGCAGAGCAGCTCCGCTGTGATGTGTCGTCTACGATGAAGACCTTTGTGCTGTTTAGTAAGAAGGAAAGAGCTGCAAACAGGTTAGAAAAATAATGAATGGACCAGGTGTGGTGTCACAGACCTGGAATCTCAGCTACCCTTGGGGCTGAAGCAGGAGGATTGCAAGTTCAAGGCCAGACAGAGGTACAGAGTAACTTCAAGGCCAGCTTGGACAACTCAGTGAACCCTGTCTCAAAACTGAAAGTGTTTTAAAGGGGGTGGGACAGAGACAGTGGCAGCATTCACAGGGCCTGCAGAGGTCTGGGCCACTTGGCCCAGTGCTGAGAGGGGAAGTAAACATGAGCCTCCATCCAAAACCTAGAAGCTGTCTCCAATTGATAGCTACTCACAGGTGAAAAAATTAGTTTTCTCTAATGGAGCCTCACTGGGTATACAAACTACTCTGAAGGCCAGACCCCAGGACCAGCAGTAGTTGGCCAACACAAAATGAAATCAATGGCATTTTTTAAAGGTTCTTTGTCACATATGCTTTGTAATGGCTCTTCCTCTTCCTCTTCTTCCTCTTCTTCATCTTTCTTCCTCTTTCTCTTTCCCTCCTTCTTCTTCCTCTTCCTCTCCTTCTCCTTCTCTTCCTTCTTCTTCCTCCTCCCCTTCCTCCTCCTCCTTTTAACTTCCAGGTATTATGTCCAGTTTTGTGTTTTTATGGGATTTCTGTATGTGTGTACATGCGTGTCACTACATCTATACTGTTTCCTGGGCCTTTTCTTTGGCTCTTTTTCTTCTATTTGTTTGCTTATTTCCTAGTCTGGTTTATTTGTTTTTACTTATATAATTTTATTTCATTTTTTAGATGTCTGCTTGTATTCTAGTGAGAGAAAAAGAAAGGGTGTGGATTTGGTGCTTGGGGAGTAGGGAAGGATCTAGGAGGATCCGAATTATTTTATAAAAAAACTATTTTCAATATAAAAATAGATGTATAAACAAATAAATAAAATAAAAAGAATGCTCTTTGAAAGTCTCCAAAGGGGTCTTCCAACCCCAATACTCCAGATTATACCACTTTAATCCTAAACTTCAAGGAGGGTGACCAAGTGTCCACTATGTTCCTAGGGAGGTGACACAGCTGTACCTTAGGGACTAAGGTGAGGCTACCCACTGATACACTGTTAGACTTGTTCCTGTTTAAATTTGTCCCTTTGTGGGTTTTCTGTAGCCTTTCATCTGTATGCATGTGCCATGTCCCCATTAGCCACAGATCCCTGAGGCTAGGCCTTCTCATCTCCTCCCTCTCCACATCCCACATCCTGGTACACAGTGGTCCTAGACCCAGCTTTGTTCTCCCCTCAGGGTTGACTGGACAGGCAGTGAACCGCCACCCTACCGGCCCACATTCTATGATGGCTGGCAGATTCCAGAGCCCTATTCCATGGTAAGGCTTGCACAGCACTGAGACTACACAAAGCTCTTCCAGTCCAGGTCAAAACCACATAACAACTAAGGGGTGGGTCATATGGGTACCTGTTGGGGAGGTAGGCAATGGGCAAGAGGCAGCTGTTGTAGGCCTGGGATGGTTGGGTAGCCCTCCTTGCCACTGCACTGGCCACCTCCTGTTCTAACCCACTCTGGTTTTGTTTCTTATAGGAACCCCTAAGACACCAGAATTCTATTTCCCTCCGGTATGTCTCGGGCTTAGTGGATGCTCACAGTCACAGGGAGGGAGGTACAGGGTAGAGCCTTCACATCTGACAGAGAAGGGGGTACAGGGCAGAGCCTTCATACCTGACAGAGAAGGGGTACAGGGCAGAGCCTTCATACCTGACAGAGAAGGGGGTACAGGGCAGAGCCTTCATACCTGACAGGGAGAGGGGTACAGGGCAGAGTCTTCACACCTGACAGGGAGGGGGTACAGGGCAGGGCCTTCATACCTGACAGAGAAGGGGGTACAGGGCAGAGCCTTCACACCTGACAGAGAGGGGGTACAGGGCAGAGCCTTCACACCTGACAGAGAGGGGGTACAGGGCAGAGCCTTCATACCTGACAGAGAAGGGGTACAGGGCAGAGTCTTCATACCTGACAGGGTGGGGGTACAGGGCAGAGTCTTCACACCTGACAGGGAGGGGGTACAGGGCAGAGCTTTCACACCTGATGGGGAGGCGGGTACAGGGAAGAGCCTACACACCTGACAGAGAAGGGGGTACAGGGCAGAGCCTTCACACCTGACATGGAGGGGGTACAGGGCAAAGCTTTTACCCTGACAGGGAGGGGGTACAGGGCAGAGCTTTCACACCTGACAGGGAGGGGGTACAGGGCAGAGCTTTCACACCTGACAGGGAGGGGTACAGGGCAGAGCCTTCACACCTGACAGGGAGGGGGTACAGAGCAGAGTCTTCACACCTGACAGAGAAGGGGGTACAGGGCAGAGTCTTCACACCTGACAGGGAGGGGGGTACAGGGCAGAGCCTTCACACCTGACAGGAAGGGGTACAGGGCAGAGCCTTCACACCTGACAGGGAGGGGGTACAGGGCAGAGCCTTCACACCTGACAGAGAAGGGGTACAGGGCAGAGCCTTCACACCTGACAGAGAAGGGGGTACAGGGCAAAGCTTTCACACCTGACAGGGAGGGGGTACAGGGCAGAGCTTTCACACCTGACAGGGAGGGGGTACAGGGCAGAGCTTTCACACCTGACATGGAGGGGGTACAGGGCAGAGCTTTCACACCTGATGGGGAGGGGGTACAGGGCAGAGCCTTCACACCTGACAGAGAAGGGGGTACAGGGCAGAGTCTTCACACCTGACAGGGAGGGGGGTACAGGGCAGAGCCTTCACACCTGACAGGAAGGGGTACAGGGCAGAGCCTTCACACCTGACAGGGAGGG
Organism: Cricetulus griseus; assembly: GCF_003668045.3. Lineage (NCBI taxonomy): Eukaryota > Metazoa > Chordata > Mammalia > Rodentia > Cricetidae > Cricetulus > Cricetulus griseus. Next base: position 49,251,844 of record NW_023276806.1, on the reverse strand, counting down.
GGTACAGGGCCTTCACACCTGACAGGGAGGGGGTACAGGGCCTTCACACCTGATGGGGAGGGGGTACAGGGCAGAGCCTTCACACTGTGGAACACTACATCTCAGAGACCATCTGCACTTTCTCTTAGCCGGATACAGACATGTGCAAAGATGCCTTTCCTCTACCTTGGGTGAAACTGCAGTTTCTTACCTCCTAGTCTCCAAATCCTTTTTCTTGTATCGTCTGAGTCCCTACAGCTCAGGTATAAAATACTCAGAGCAGAATCAGGATCTAGAAAACGCCACTTCTGGAAATGTTCTGAGATAAATGATACTTCAGAGCCCCTCCTGTCTGCAGAACCTCATACCCCAATCCCCACCTAACACTATTGCCATCAAGATCCTATGGAAACTCAGAGTCACCAACAGACCCTAGCTAGGAGCTACTGGGAGGGGGGCGGTCTCTTGTGGCTGGGCCAGGGGCACTGTTCCCTTTTGCCAGCCATCCTGACTCTGTCTCTCACCTCAACTCAGAGGTTCTAGGATGAGGAGCAGCCTACACTTCCCTCAGGATGAGCCATACAGCCATGGCTCCGAACATGAGGACTCAAACCTCCCACCCTCCAGCCCCAGCCCTGCCAAACCAGTCCTGAAAATGCAAGTCCTGTATGAGTTTGAAGCGAGGAATGCCCAGGAACTAACTGTGGCACAGGGAGAGATTCTGGAGGTGAGGCCCATGCCTGAAGCCAGAAAGAGAAGTGATTGGTGGGAGGTATGGTTAGCCTGGAGTGGGTGGCTTACAGAGAGAGAGAAGCGGGAAGTGGCAGAGACCGGAGAAGGCCAAGGAGAAAGAGGGGTGGGAGGGATGGAGGAGGCTGATGTGGTGGTTCTTGGCAGGTTTTGGACCAGAGCAAGAGGTGGTGGCTGGTGAAGAATGAAGCAGGACAGACTGGCTACATTCCCAGTAACATCCTGGAGCCGCTGCCGGCTGGAGTTCCTAGAAGCCACAGACCATCATCCTTCAGGGTACTAAGCAGCCTAGGATGAGCAGAAGCCCCGAGTCCCGAGTCAGAAGTGGTAGCAGGGAGGATTAGGTGACAAAGGGAAATGATCTTGTTCAGTTTAATCAGTATCCCTGCAGGCTCCCGGGGGGGGGGGGGTAAGTTCATCTAGAGTGTGAACAAAACTTAAGTCAGGGTCCCTGCCAAACCAGAAAACCAGATCGCAGGAGAAGGACCCACCCAATATGGGAGGCTGTGCACGGCTGTGAGAAGGATGATCTCTGACTTCCAAGTATCCTTGATTCTAGGCTCCAATGCTTCGTCTCAGCTCAAAACCTGCGGAAGTCACGGCCTGGCTACAAGCAGAGAACTTCTCCACTATGTGAGTGCCCAGTCCCATGGGGCGGAGGGGAGAGACCCCTTCCCCCTCAGAGACCTAAACATGCAATTTTAGGTCCAACTTCCATTGTACATGATTCCATCTTAGGCTTAAACGAAAAAGGACAGGAGAAGGTGGCTGGTCTGAGCCCTGAGTAGGGTGCCAAGTGGGGAGACCATATGCAGCGAAAGAGCAGGGGTCAAGGGTAGTGGATTCTGGAAGAACCTGGGCTGTCACCTTCACCATCCCTCCCTTCCAGAACATTTTCTTCTAAAGTGCTCATGTCCTCAAACCTAGCCGTTCCATAACTGACTTATTCCTGCACCTGCAGATCCCTAATTCCTGTAACCCAGCTTTCCTTCTCTACACAAATACTAAGGCCAAGCATTCCCCCGCCCCACCCCTGGTGGATTCCACCACTGTTATTTACAGAACTGTGAGGACCCTTGGGTCCTTGATGGGAAACCAGCTACTTCACATGAGATTCGGGGAGCTGCAGATGCTATGTCCACAAGAGGCCTCACGGATCCAGGCCCGTCTGGATGCTGTCAGAAGGATGCTGGGGGTGAGATCCTAACTCCCACCCAGAGATTTTTAATCCTCGGGATGAGAAGGGGAGAGCTGGGAACACTAGGTATGGGTATTCCTCTGGGGACTCAGCCCTTCCACTCAGGTGTGTCTGGAAGCTCTGATCACATTGGTGGCATGAACTCTGGAGGTCCCTCGCTTGGGACCAACTCCATATGAATATTTTCTTCCTTTAGATGAGTCATTAGATAGCAGCTCAAATACCTCCAAGACCAAGGATCTCTCATCTCCAAGAGCATTTGGTACCCAGTTAGAGCCCTCAGAAGTCCTCTTTCAGTTTGGGGCAAACCACATGTCCTACATCACACAACAAAGAAGATGAACAAGCCCAGACTCTGAGGCAAATGGTTCCCTTGTTGGGTTGGAACCCTCCCTTCTCCAGTTACTATTTATTTTGCCCCATCCTACGCTTGGCATGCTTATTCCTAGTCTCATTCCTAATCTCTTCCGTTCCACTCCTGCCCAATAAAGAGCATCTTTAAGCCTGTTATGCACCTCTCCCCTTGTCATTTATTCTGGTCCTGGTGGGAACCAAAGGCAGGGAGCAGGGGCTGGGTATGAAACAGCAACAACCCTCTAACCTCTACTGGTCAGATTGAGCTAAAGGGAGAGCTCACTGCAACTGGAGCTGAGGATCATCTCTGCGGACTATGGTCCATTCTCTTCATCCTCTCTAAATAAACTCCAAAATGAGGCTATGCTCACCATTGCTGTTCTTCTATGAGCATGGCCCCCAGTCTAATCCAAAGCTCCTAGTACAGCCGAAGGCATGGCATGTCACAGCAGCAGAGAACCCTCTGCTGACAACTGCAGGCCTTGTTCACACTGGCTGGTGATTCACAGGAATGTGAACAAATAAGTGAGGTAAGCTCTCCTTGGGAACTTGCACTTCAATCAGTGTTTGTTAGGTGAGTCCATCTTGAGCTTTTCCCCACCTATCTCTTTAGTGGCAGAGCCTAGGAACATTGCACTGGGAGGTGAAAGTCCCCAGGTGCACTGCGTGAACTCAGGCCAGTTGGTCCTCTCCCTGTACCTCTGTCCTCAGGTTAAATGAAGCGATTGGGTTGTGTAGTGCCTACTGTCTTTCAGTGTAAATAGTTTACTTTGGTCTCGGAACTCATGAAATGAGCTTATCTTCCCAGAAGAGAAGCTATGCTTTCATTGGTATACTCTTGGTACAGTTTGATGTTCTCGTGGATTCAAGAGCCCCTTGTAGGTTTTATTTTTTTTATTTTATTTTATTTCTTTTTTTGAGACAAGGTTCTCTGTGGAGCTTTGTAGACCAGGCTGACCTCAAACTCACAGAGATCCAACTGCCTCTGCCTCCCAAGTGCTGGGATTAAAGGTGTGCACCACCACCACACAGCCCTTATAGGTTCTTAAAGTGACCCGGGAAATCTCTTTTGGCTGAGCTGAGTACCTTATTTTTAGACAGCACCTATCATTCACTCAACTTCCTGACCTCATGAAATTATCTCTTGTAGCTGGTAACACAAACTACAAAAGGAAAACATTTTCCTAAAAAAAAAAAAAAAAAAAAGGCGAGGTGGGAGCTTTCAGAGCCTGACTTGTCAAGGGCAAACAATCAGAAAAGTTAAGGTCTTAGGATGCAAGGAGATACTAACCCACTGGCCTTAGCTCATCTCAGAGCTGAAAACCAGGGAAAACTATCCCAGTGTCCCCCTGACTTCATAGAAAAAAAACTAGGGTGGAGTAAGAGAATGTATGGCTAGCCCAGCACAGTGCATTCAGTGAAAGTATTAGACAATCCTTAATCTGAATCCTGGACCACCCAGGGAACTTGAGTGGCTCACCCATCTTCTCCAGGCCTCCACTCCTTTTCCTGTAAAATGGGCAGAACACCTCCTGTACAAAGTCATTTCGCCTGAATTGGAATATATTAGCTGCAAGTGAAACACCTAGACCATTGCCTGGCACATTGAGATGCCCTGTACACTTAAATCTCGTTTGTCAAGTTAATTTGTCACTGGCTTTTGTTTTCTTGGGAGGTTTACAGAGTCATATGTCTCTATACTGACTTCTTTGTCAGTAAAATGTCTTTTTTACAAAGTCTGAAGTTTGATTCAGCTAAGCTATGGGGAAACATGATTTCCCTCACCAAGACTTGAGGATTAAGTGCTGGGAGTCCTGGATAGCTGGGCTGTGGAGGGTGATCAGGGCAACTCTGGACTCCACTAACCTCCTCTTTCACAATAGCTCACAAATCCTCTTGCCTACCAAGTACTGACAGTGGTACATGGCTGTGCTCATATTTCAGTTTACTAGGCCGTGAATGAACACAGACGGAAGCTAGGTTCTTCCGGACAGCACAGCAGCCTACAACAATTCTTATACTTTCTTGCAGGAACTGTAACTCCTGTGTCACTAAACCCAAATTTTAATTCTCAGACTTATAAATTTGACCCAGCCACATTTGATGTAGTTGTTTACTTGGTCCTTTCAATGTCTTCCTGTGGTTTCCAGGACAAATGGTTTCCCCCTCACCACACCAGTCACTCTTTTAGCCTCCTTCTCTGGTTCTTTCTCATCCCCCTGCTTCTAAGTGTGGTGCCACAGCAGTACAAGCCCACAGACCTGTCTCTTGTCTACAGCTCTCACTCCCGTGGTAATCTCAGGTACGGCTTTACATGCTGTCTCCACAGTGATGCCTCCCTGTATGCTGAACATTTTTCTGCTGGAGTTCCCTGCCTCCTGCAAAAGAACAGGAGATTGATTCCAGGAACCACATGCTAGAGAGTTAACATCTCACTAGGACCACTACATCTACTTTACTACTTTAAATACTACTTTAAAATAGTAATTTCCCATCCATCCTCTGCCCAGGTAGGTCAGGGGCTGTTTCCGGTTCCAGTACTGCAGCCCTGCTCAGGGACACCTGACCCCAGGGGTCTGCTCACCGGATCTGAACTTGGAGGCAGGATCCAACACATCCAGAGACAGCCAAGGCCCCGGTAACAGTGCCACATCCATCCACGAGAAGAAGACAGACATCTCAGTATTGGAACTGTTTGCAACTACCAGAAGGGGACCTTGGTCCCATACCCACCAAGAGAGGAAGAGACTCCTGCTACACCCACCAGAAGAAAGGATGAGAAGAGGACAATATAAAAGCACATTCAACAACAGCAACAAAAACCAATATTACACCACTGGAAACTAGGAACCATACATCAGGAAGACCTGAACATCACAATGCAGATGAAGCAGAAAAGAATGACCTAAAAAACATCTTCATGAAAATGATAGAGGGCCTCAAAGAGGACATGAGAAAATCCCTTAAAGAAATGGAAGAAAAAACAAACCAAAAATACAAGATATCAATAAATCTCTCAAGGAAACAGTTCAAGACCTAAAACTGAAATAGAGACAATAAACAAAGCACAATCTGAGGGAATGCTGGAAATAGAAAAGATGGGTAAACAATCAGGAACTACAGCTGTAGGCATTACCAACAGAATACAAGAGATGGAAGAGAGAATCTCAGGAGTTGAAGACACACTAGCAGAAATAGAATCATCAATCAAAGAAAATCTTAAGTCCAACAAATCCCTAACACAAAATATCCAGGAAATATGGGATACTGTGAAAAGACCAAACCTAAGAATAATAGGTATAGAAGGTGAAGAAATCCACCTCACAGGGACAGAAAACATATTCATCAAAATCATAGAAGAAAACTTTCCCAACCTAAAGACTAGCCAATAAAAATACAAGAAGCCTATAAAACACCAAATAGACTGAGCCAAAAAAAAAAAAGGTCTCCTCGATACATAATAATCAAAACACCAAACATACACAATAAAGAGAAAATATTAAGAGGAGCAAAGGAAAAAGGTCAAGTAATATATAAATGCAAACCTATCAGAATTACATCTGACTTTTCCATGGAAACTCTGAAAGCCAGAAGGTCCTGGATAGATATTCTACCTACACTAAGAGACCACAGATGCCAGACCAGACTACTATACCCAGCAAAGTTTTCAATCAATATAGAAGGAGAAAACAAGATATTCCATGACAAAACCAGATTCAAATAATACATATCCACCAATCAAGCCCTACAGAAAGTTCTGGAAAGAAAACTGCACCCCAAGGATGCCCCAACCCGCGGGGCTCTGGTAATTCGTGAGTCCAAGGTGGATCAGCCTGAAAATAATGGGAGGGAAAGAAAGAACGGGACCAAGCAGGTTTTCTTGTCAAAGCCCCTTTATTGATTATTACAAGGGGTTTTTATAGAGAAAGGAGGAAGCAGAGAAAAAGGAGGTGGGGGGAGGAATGAATGTTAATTGCTCTCAGGCAAGTATCCGGAATCTCCTGTGTTAAGGAAGTGGGGGAAGGAATAGGTGTTAGTTGCTTCTCAGGCCAGGTCCCAGAACCTGAGGGGTGGGATGCTAGGCTAGCTGTCGGCTAGCTAGGCATGGGGGTCGCCAAGGCCGGCTTCTGACACAAGAAAGTTAATTATAACCAGAAAAATATAGGCAATAGATAATCCCACTTTACCAACAGCCAAAAGAAAAAAGGGATGGAATTCCACACATAATTTCATACTACCACCAAATCCAAAACAAACAAGAATGAACAATAAATGGTCATTAATATCCCACAATATTAATGGTCTTAACTCACCTATAAAAAGACACAGGTTAGCAGAATGGATAAGACAGAATCCATCCTTCAGCTGCATACAAGAAACACACCGAAACTTCAAAGAGAGATGGTACCTAAGAATTAAAGGTTGGGAAAAAATTTTCCAATCAAATGGACCCAAGAAACAAGCGGGGGTAGCAATCCTAATATCCAACAGATTGGACTTTAAACTAAAATCAATCAAAAGAGATGAAGGAGGTCACTTCCTACTCATCACAGGAGAAATCCATCAGGATGAAGTCTCAATTGTGAACATTTATGCCCCAAATACAAAGGCATCCACGTTTGTAAAAGAAACATTACTAAAACTCAAATCACACATAAAACCTCATACACTTATAGTGGGAGACTTCAACACACAACTCTCATTACTGGACAGGAACATAAGACAGAAACTTAACAAAGAAACAAAGGAACTAATAGAAGTTGTGGTGTAATTGGACTCAACAGATATCTATAGAACATTCCGTCCAAATACAAAACAATATACCTTCTTCTCAGCACGACATGGAACCTTCTCTAAAATCGACTACATACTTAGCACCATAGCAAACCTCAATAGGTACAAAAAATTAAAATAACCCCTGGTATCTTATCAGACAACCAGGCTTTAAAGTTAGAATTCAACAACACAAATTGCAGAAAACCTACAAACTCATGGAGATTAAGTAACACCCAATTGCACAATTCCTGGGTGCAATTAAAAAACGAAATTAAAGATTTCCTAGAATTCAGTGAGAATGCGGACACAACATACCCAAACCTATGGGACACTTTGAAAGCAGTGCTAAGAGGAAAGTTCATAGTGCTAAGTGTCCACATGAAGAAACAGGAGAATAATCAAGCTAGAGAATTAACAGCACAACTGAAAGCTTTAGAACACAAAGAAGCCAATACACCCCAGAGGAACAGACACCAGGAAATAATCAAATTGAGGGCTGAAATCAATAAAATGGAAACTAGGAGAACAATACAAAGAATCAATTTAACGAAGAGTTGGTTCTTTGAGAAAATCAACGAGATAGACAAACCTTTATCCAAACTTACCAAACAGCAGAGAGTAAACATGCAAATCAATAAAATCAGGAATGAAAAGGGGGACATAACAACAGACACAGAGGAAATCCAGAGAATCATGAGGTCATACTTAGAAAAAACTGTACTCCTCAAAATTAGAAAATCTAAAGGAAATAGACAATTTTCTAGACAGATTTCATTTACCAAAATTAAATCAAGAACAGATAAGCAACTTAAATAGACCTATAACCCCTAATGAAATTGAAGCAGTCATCAGAAGTCTCCCAACCAAAAAAAGCCCAGGGCCAGATGGCTTCAGTGCAGAATTCTACCAGAAATTCAAGGAACAGCTAATACCAATTCTCGAAAAGTATTCCACACAACAGAAGCAGAAGGGTCATTGCCAAACTCTTTTTATGAGGCTTCAATAACCTTGATACCCAAGCCACACAAAGACACAACTAAGAAAGAGAACTACAGACCAATATCCTTCATGAACATTGATGCAAAAATTCTCAATAAAATACTGGCAAATCGAATCCAAGAACACATCAGAGAAATCATCCACCATGATCAAGTAGGCTTCATCCCAGGGATGCAAGGATGGTTCAACATACTAATCCATCAATGTAATCCACCATATAAACAGAATAATAAAGAAAAACCACATGATCATCTCACTAGATGCCAAAAATCCTTTGACAAAATCCAACACTCCTTCATGATAAAGGTCTTGGAGAAATCAGGGATAACAGGAACATATCTCAACATAATAAAAGCAATATATAGCAAGCCAACAGCCAACATCAAATTAAATGGAGAGAGGCTCAATGCAATTGCTCTAAAATCAGGGACAAGACAAAGCTGTCCACTCTTTCCATACCTCTTCAATATTGTCAAGGGAATACAAATTGGAAAGGAAGAAGTCAAACTCTCACTATTTGCAGAAGATATGATAGTCTACATAAGTGACCCAAAAAACTCTACCAGGGAACTCCTACAGCTGATAAACACCTTGAGCAAAGTGGCAGGATACAAGATTCACTCAAAAAAAATCTGTAGCCCTACTGTATACAGATGACACATTGGTGGGGAAAGAAAATCAGAGAAACATCACCCTTTACCATTGCCACAAACAACATAAAATACCTTGGGGTAACATTAACCAAAAAAGTGCAAGACCTGTATCATAAGAATTTTGAGTCTCTAAAGAAAGAAATTAAAGAAGATACCAGAAAATGGAAAGGTTTCCCATGCTCTTGGATAGGTAGGATCAACAAAGTAAAAATGGCAATCTTGCCACAAGCATCTACAGATTCAATGCAATCCCCATCAAAATCCCAGCACAATTCTTCACAGACCTTAAAAGAACAATTCTCAACTTTATATGGAGAAACAAAAGTTCCAGGATAGCCAAAACAACTCTGTACAATCAAGGAACTTCTGGAGCCATCACCATCCCTGACTTCAAGCTCTATTACAGAGCTATGGTCCTGAAAACAGCTTGGCATTGGCACAAAAGTAGACAGGTAGACCAATGGAATAGAGTTGAAAACCTGATATTAACTGGCACACCTACAAACACCTGATTTTTGATAAAGAAGCTAAAGCAATATGATGGAATAAAGAGAGCATCTTCAACAAATGGTGCTGGCATAACTGGATGCTGGCATGTAGAAGACTTCGGATAGATCCATGTCTATCGCCATGCACAAAACTTAAGTCCAAATGGATCAACGACCTGAACATAAATCCAGTCACACTAAAGCTATTAGAAGACAAAGTGGAAAATACCCTTGAATTAATTGGTACAGGAGACTGCTTCCTGGATATTATACCAGTAGCACAGACATTGAGATTAACAATTGATAAATGGGACCTCCTGAAACTGAGAAGCTTCTGTAAGGCAAAGGACACGTTCAGCAAGACAAAATGGCAGCCCACAGACTGGGAAAAGATATTCACCAGCCCCACATCTGACATTGGGCTGATCTCCAAAATATACAAAGAACTCAAGAAGCTAGTCTCCAAAACACCAAACAATCCAATTAAAAGTGGGGTACAGAACTAAATAGACAATTCTCAATAGAGGAATCTAAGATGGCTGAAAGACACATAAAGTGTTCAACATCCTTAGCCATCAGGGAAATGCAAATCAAAACAACTCTGAGACAACATCTTACTCCTGTCAGAGTGGCCAAAATCAAAAACACCAATGACAGTTTATGCTGGAGAGGATGTGGAGAAAGGTGAACACTCCTCCACTGCTGGTGGGAGTGCCAACTTGTACAGTCACTTTGGAAATCAGCATGGGGGTTCCTCAAGAAAATGGGAATCAGGCTACCACAAGATCCAGCAGTTCTACTCTTAGGCATATACCCAAAAGAAGCACATTCATACAACAAGGACATATGTTCAACAATGTTCTTAGCAGCACTATCTGTAATAGCCAGAAACTGGAAGCAGCCTAGATGCCCCTCAACTGAAGAATAGATAGAGAAAATGTGGTACATTTACACAATGGAGTACTACTAAGCAGAAAAAAAAAAAAACAATGGAATCTTGAAATTTGCAGGAAAATGGATGGAACTATTCTGAGCCAGGTAACCCAATCACAAAAGACAAACATGGTATGTACTCACTCATATGTGGATTTTAGACATAGAGTAAAGGATTACCAGCCTACAATCCACACTGCCAGAGAAGCTAGGAAACAAGGAGGACCCTGAGAGAGACATACATGGTCCCCTGGAGAAGGGGAAAGGGACAAGATCTCCTGAGCAAATTGGGAGCACGGGAAGAGGGGGGAGGGAACTAGGAGAATGAGAAGGGGAGAAGAGGAGGGGTGAGGAGGACATGAGAGAGCAGAAAGGTTGAGTTGGGGGAAGAATAGAAGATAACAAGAATGGAGACACCATAATAGAGGGAGACATTTTAAGTTTACAGAGAAATCAGGCACTAGTGAAATGTCTAGAGATCTACAAAGATGACACCAGCTAACAATCTAAACAACAGAGGAGAGGCTTCCTTAAATGCCCTCCCCTGATAATGAGATTGATGACTGACTTATATGCCACCCGGTAGCCCTCATCCAGCAGCTGGTGGAAGTAGAAGCAGACACCCACAACTAATCACTGAATAGAATTGGAATCCAGATGCAGAGAAAGACAAGTGATGAGCAAAGGGGTCCAGACCAAGCTGGTGAAACCCACAGAAACTGACCTGAGCATTGGGGAGCTCTTGCTCCCCACACTGATAGTTGGGATACCAGCATGGGATTGACCCAGACCCCAGGAACATGGGTTTCAGTGAGGAAACCTCAGAAATCTACGGGACCTCCTGTAGTAGTTCAGTACTTATCCTTAGCATAGGTGTGGACTTTGGGAGCCGATTCCACATAGAGGGATATTTCCTGAGCCAAGACACACCGGAGTGGGCCTAGGCCCTATCCCAAAGGATAGGATAGACTCTGTTGATACCCTATCGAAGGCCTCACTCCCCAGTGGGAGCAGAAAGGATATGTGATAGGTAGGGTTTTAGTTGTGGAGTAGGTGGTAAGGGAAGAGAGGAGGGAGAGGGAACTGGGATTGTCATGCAAAACAATCTTGTTTCTAATTCAAATAAAAAAAATCTGCCAAAAACAAAGACAAAAATAGTAATTTCCCTTCCCACTGGAGCCATCATCAGCTCATTCCTACTCCCTTTACTGTTTTTGCTGTTTCACTCCATAATATTTGTATATTTCTCTGGATTATGATACACTGATATTTATTTGTTTCTATTTCTTACCATTAGTATATAAATTCCTCCATGACTGGTTATTTGTTTGCTGATTCCAGTCTTAGATCCCTAGCATCTATGTAGGTAAATCAGCAGAAGAGCATCCTACTCTCCTCTCTACAGAAAGAAGCTAGGTCAGCTTCCTAAAGAGGAGTCTGACACTGTCTCTCATCTCAGCAAAGCATCCAGATCTGTACTGTTCAAGGAATACGAATTAACCTGAGCATAACAATGAGCATAAGAATGAGACTAGGCTTAATGGAGGTCTATTTTAAGTGTAAGATACTAAAACAACAATAGAACATATCTTAATAATTTTCATATTACATTCTGAAACAGTATATAGTGGGCTAAATAAAGTATATTGTAGAATCACACCCCCTCTTTTATTAGAACATTTAAAAAATCATGTGTGCCTTGTATTATACTTCTAGTGGACTTCATGGTCTAGATTTTATATACTCCTCACAGAGCAGAGAAAAAAACACTCAAATTCTCTGTCAGTCAATACCCTTCGCAAACTGCTGCCAAACAACATATTATGTCGTCTTCTATCGCAACCTCATAAACCAGCCAAACCCAACAGCACCTGCCTTTTCCTTGCACATCTATTTCCCACCTTTCAGTGTTTGCTCTACCGTCCTCCTGCCTGGACTGTCCTTTCAGTTATTTCCAATGTACATAACCTTTCCTTTTTCTCAGTGGCCCTGCTCAGTGTCCACAGCCTCCCTCAAAGCCTTCGCAGGGCCACTTTGTACCTTGGGTAGGGGATATTTCTACCCCCCAAAGTATACCCTTAGGTATTGCCTTATATCTGAATCATTTCCTACCTCACAGTTTTTATGTGTCTAAGTGATTTATTAGCTCTTGTAGTTGTTATCATGCTTTCTTCCACAGCCCTTCACAAGTCCCTCCGAGGGAACCAAAGACAATGGTTCCTTTGTGGTCAGAATTCCGACTCTCGCTGACCAGTGCCAACTCATTATGCGGCATGACTCTCACGCTCCCCAGGTAACTAAGGTCCAGGTCCCTACTACCGGGCTGTAGACGCATCAGCTCAGCGGCGGCGGCGGAGGAAGTTCGCACCGTAAGATTTCAGGCGCCGCCGGAGCCGCGCGTGCGCGTGCGCGTGGCCCAGTGACCACGCGGAGGGCGGGTGGAGCACCGAGCGAGGAAGGAGGAGCCAGTCCGATCACATTGGCCCCGCCCACAGCGTCCGGTATAAAGTTGGGCGCCCACAGGCCTTCGCATATCCCCGCAGTGGCTCAGATCTTCCAACATGTCGTGCAAGTCGTCGTCGTCTATGGTTCTGGGTTACTGGGATATCCGCGGGGTGAGTGGCCCCTCTCCAGCCCAGCCGCTGGGGCTGGGACATGGTGCTGGCGGCTGGCCGGAGGGGGTCGCAAGGGGCCGGTGGTGGGGCGAGGGCAGCAGCCGGTGTGGAGGCGGCCTCCCGGCTGTGATCAGCATCAGCTAAACTGCCCTCCGAGGTCTACCTCCGGCCAGCCTATGGGGTACCCAGGCCCGTGGGGAGAGGAGGAGACTAGACGGGACCAGCGCGAAAGGGCTGCTTAACGACAATTTCCCCAGCATGCCAGGGGCTTGGCAGCGTTGGGCTGGGGACGTTGGAAGCGTCCCCAGCCCAATGGGGGCGGGGGCGGGGGTTGGAAGCGAGTGGGAACCACGCAGGCGCGCTGACGGGCGCCCTTCTCTGTACCCTACCTTTAGCTGGCTCATGCCATCCGCATGCTCCTGGAATATACTGATACCAGCTATGAGGAGAAACGGTACACGTGTGGAGAAGGTAACGTCTGTGGGTGCCCGTGGCCCTCTGCACAGGGGGCCAGGGCGGCCTTCCAGTTGTCTTTCACCCTGCTCCAGTCAGCTGGGAACTGTACCAGGAGAAACTCATCCATGGGGTTTCCCCTTGCTGTCCAAGCCCATCTTAATACGGAGGTTGCAGAAACCCAGGATTAGGTTTTGGGCATTGGGAGCTTGAAGTGTCAGGTCTAAGTCATTTCTCGACTGTCTTGGTAAGGGAGTTGGGTCCCACTTTTCTCTTACAGCTCCTGACTATGATAGAAGCCAATGGCTGGACGTGAAATTCAAACTAGATCTGGATTTTCCTAACGTAGGTGGCTTTGGAGGAGTGGGCAGAAGGGAAGGCCTTTAGTTATCCATCCTTTACTTCATCTCTGGTTTGGTAGAATCTAGAATATAGGTTCTTCACATGGAGAGAATGGGTAGAATTCAAGGGCCATTGAACGGGAGGGAGAGCAACATTGTAATTCCCACTAACAACTATCAAACTCCAACATTTTCCTCTCTCATAAAGACAGGCTTTAAGAGACATTAGTAACTAGCTGTGTCTGTTTTGTCACTGAGAGAAGTCAGGTATTTCCATATTCTCCTGAATGTGTCCCCGTATCTTAAGTGTCGTGGTTGCTAAGTGCTCTTTAATGTATCCATAAGCACACTACTCTTACAGTTCTACTTTAAAATATAAAATACTTATTTTTTAAAAGTATTCTGAGAAAGTCAACACACATACATTCACACTGACACACAAAATTTAAGCACCCTTGTCTAGAATCAGGTGAGGACTGAGGGCTAATTTCTGTTTATGTTGTTCGTTCTCCTAGCCTCTGTTGTCTGGAGTCTACTGCTTTAAAAGTCTCTTTTCCCGAAGAGTGGAGGAAACAAGACCAAGCTAGGTTCACTATTTTGCTTTTTCCTTCTAGCTGCCCTACCTTATGGACGGGAAGAACAAGCTCACCCAGAGCAACGCCATCTTGCGTTACATCGCCCGCAAGCATAACATGTGTGAGTGGCCAAAGCCAATGCCAGAGACAGGCAGTGGGCCCGCATGGAGGTAGGTAACCCCAAGGATGATTTGTTGCCCGCCATCTGACCTACAGGTGGCGACACTGAAGAAGAAAAGATACGAGTGGACATCATGGAGAACCAGATAATGGACTTCCGCATGCAGCTGGTCCGGCTCTGCTACAATTCTGACCATGTGAGCTTCCTTATCTGGGATCGGCTGTGTGGGGTTTCAAGCAACAGTGCTAAGAACTGCTCTGCTCTCCGCTATAGTCGCCATCTTCCCATTACCTCAATCCCTAAGGATTGGAAACAGATTTTATTGTTTTCTTTGTTTTGTCATGTAATTCAGGTGTTAGCTTCTCTTCCTTTCCAAAGCCCTGCTCCCCATCCTGCCTCCTCCAAGTGAAGGCAGTAAGAAGCTGCCTAAAGAAGGGTCTGCTGTGTCCATCACTGGTCCAGGCCCTGACTACAGCTGCCAGCTATTGTGTGTGTGTGTGTGTGTGTGAGAGAGAGAGAGAGAGAGAGAGAGAGGAGAGAGAAAGAGAAGGAAGGAGGGAGGGAGTGAGGGAGGGAGGGAAAGAGAGGAGGAGAGAAGGAGGGAGAGAGAGAACAATGTGTGCAAAAGACAACATTAATGAGGGACCCCGGAATCAAACTCTGGTCACTCCTGTTGAACGACCCAACAGCTATTGCTCCTTTTCCCTCCTAGGAAAACCTGAAGCCTCAGTACTTGGAACAACTACCTTCACAGCTGAAACAGTTCTCATTGTTCCTGGGGAAATTCTCATGGTTTGCAGGGGAAAAGGTAGGAAGAAGGCACAGGGAGAGGAGCCTGTCTGCCTCTGCGGGTGCTGGTGAACTCCTCAGGCCTGACATCTCATTGTCCTCGTTCTAGCTTACCTTTGTGGACTTTCTCACCTATGACGTCTTAGACCAGAACCGTATGTTTGAGCCCAAGTGCCTGGATGAGTTCCCAAATTTGAAGGCTTTCATGTGCCGTTTTGAGGTGATGTTCCATGCCCCTTTCCCACAGAAACAAGCACAGGCTCCCTACACCCTGCTGGTCCCATTGTCCTTGCCCAACACCAACTTCTACATAAAGGGATCAATGGTTAGACAGCTCCAGGCTTCTAAATCTTGGGAAGAGCCTGGCTTGTGCACACCCTGAAAGCAACAGCTGAAAGAAATAGGTGAAAGCAAGCAGCTCGTGAATGATGCTGTCTTGTAGGTCTGCTGGGCGGGGCTAGAGTCATAAGCCCTGGTTTGCTTTTCCTTCAGGCTCTGGAGAAAATTGCTGCATTCCTGCAGTGTGAGCGATTCTTCAAGATGCCAATCAATAACAAGATGGCCAAGTGGGGCAACAAGTGCATATGCTGAGCAACAGACACGATACTACTGGCTCTGTTTCATCCTGTCCCGAGGGGCCTGCATTGTCTTTACTGCGTTTTCTAATAAACAGCAGTTACATTAACTGGTGTGTAGATGGATTTCTTGTAGGGGTAAAGACCAAAAGAGGATAGTGAAGAGATGTTGAAAATGAAGGAGATAAGAATCCATTCCTGACTACACTGACATTCCCTTCTCAGCTGAGTTCAAGGGCCAGAAGTTATCCCCAAACCTGAGTGGGCACTGGAAGTAGAGGCATTGCCCAGTGTCATGTGACAACCGCTTTAAACAGACATATGGGGTACTGCAGTTCAGTGCAGCTTGGGTTCAGGTACTGAGATAGGGACGGGGCATCAGTACAAAGAAATGAACTGTCCAACCACCAGATGAGTTTCACACAAGTGACTGGCCCCGAATAGCTCCAGCAGTCTTTATTTATACATAAAAAACAAGCGTGTTTTTCTCATGCTTGAGAAAAACTGACATCAACCTTCATCAAAGACAAATGTGACAAATATGTTTTCTCCCAACTTTTACATTAAAACATCTTTAAACCAAAAACAACACTTATCATTTTGCTAGCTTGGCCAGATACTGAGCCAGGTACATCCTGTGCTTGACATAGGTATACATTTGTAAGAACAACAATCTCATTCCAAATATATTTACGGATATAGGGGTGATCTCTGACTCCTATCTGTCAGCACTGAATCAGAACAGCTCCTGGGATCTGAAGCGATAGCTGGCATCCCCAGACAAGAAATCTGAGAAGCATCAGCTCCCAAAAAATTTTAGGGGAAAATATTCAAGAAAAAATGGGGTTTCTGGAAATGATCACATTTGTCCCATGGGTGATTAACAAAGTGACTCTAAAAACCACCAAGAGAACCATCAATATTACCAGAAGAGAGCACACAGGCTGTGTGGTCCTGGCAGTATTCTGCACTGTCCAGAAGTCCTTGCTGAGTGAGACTGTCCCCAAGGGTTATTGTTGAACAAATTCTTACACTGGTCCAAAACTGGGCTGCATGGCTCCCAACAATGGAGCTCTTGTGAAGCCACAAAGATAACAAAGTAAAACTGTGTGGTGCTATAGAGTCAACAGGTCTGGAACTTACAAACAACCCATGTTGGGCAGGGGAGAGAGTTTAATGTGATAAAAGTGGCATTCCAAACTGTGGGCTTGTCAATAGAATTGGAATAATTGGTTAACAATTAAAAATTAGAGAGCCCTATACCTCGTGCTAGGCGATGGACACTGCTGGTAAACCTGAAGATTGATACAGGTATCTGAGGAAATAATCTCTCAGTCGTAAAATTTAAATCATATCTCGTGGCCCAATCGTTCTTCCTATGTGACCTCACTAAAAATGTGCCTTGTCTTGCCATTCTTTACCTGTGTAGACTAATGATATTTGTTGTCCCCACCAAATATAAACAAAATCCATGCCTTGTGGTTCTTTGCCTTGCCATTTTTGCCTTGCCTTGCCTTTCCTAACAGAGATTCTATCTCCCCAACCAAATATAAAGCATTTATACCATTTACATTTACCATATACATTTACCAAAAAGGTAAATTGTAAAACATAAGAACAAGTAGATGCCATACAAAGCCCAGCAGTGCTAGGGAATATCAAATGGCAGCAAAGGAATGAGGATGAAAGGTAGCTGTGGTGGCATATGCTCATAACACCAGAGAAGGAGGCAGAGACTAGCAGATTCCTGGGGATGCGCTGCCCAAAGCCTCGCCAAAAAATGAGTTCCTGGCCAGTAAGAAACTCTGCCCTCAGGAGGGACAGTATAGATGCAAGATCTTAGGTTCATGGCTCAACTGCCACCTTTCAGAATTCCTGCCAACAGTAGTTAGGTGTTGAGGCCAATGTCTTGGCTGTGGGGCATGAATTTCTGGAGTGTGAGGGTGTGTAATGCCCTGGAGAAGGCCTTAGGGATTTAACAAGGACAGAGAAGTTGAGAGCACTGCTGTGACTAGGTGGACAAGACAACTAGAAACCAAATAGAAATGTGCTATTCATTGCTGTGTATCAACATTCCTAGTTTGTTGGCCTAATACAGCACATGCCTCTTGTATCACTGTTTCTCATGGGCCAGGGGTCTGGGCTCAGCTTTACTGAGATTCAGCTAAGTTGTCATCTGAAAGCTGTATTCTATGTGCAGTGACGGTCATGGCATCCCAGAGCCAGACTGGATAAGGATCTACTTCCAAGCTTGTGATGTTGATAGAGTTCAATTTCTGCTACCTTGCCAGATAGAGACCTCAGTTTCTTGATGGGTGACGGCTAGAGGCCACCTTCTCTTTCTTGTCAACAACCGTGCCAAAATATGGCCACCAAAGTCAGTAAAAGAGTCTCCAGGGAAGAGAGATGTTGTCATTGTAATAACACAACCGTGGTGCTTACATCCTATGTGTCTGTACTATCCCTTACAGCTTGGAACCTGAATGCCCTCCAAAGGCCACTGTTAAAGGCTTGTCCTTCAACTGATGGCACTTCTGGGGGGTGGTAGACCTTTTAAGATAAAGGGCCCTAGAGGGAAAGTGGAACTCTGGCTCCTCCTTCTGTCTCCCCCAACCTGCCTCCCCTCTCAACCCTCTCAACCCCGCTCCTCCTCCCTCCCTCCTACTCCCTCCCTCCCTTCCCCTGCCCCCCTTTTCTCTTGTTTCCTGGCTGCCATGGGTTAAGAGGCAGCCACAAGTACTGTGCCACTACAGATCCAAAGCAACAGGGCCAAGTGACCAGGGGTTGCAGTTTCTGAAATTTTGAGTCAGAATAAATCCTTCCCCCTTTAAAGCTGATTTATCCTGGGTGTTTTTCACAGTGGCAGGAAGCTGACACACCATTGGAGGGAAATCAGTCACTCAAGGGAAGGGAGTACACAGGGCATAAACTGGGAGTGTAGAAACCATATGGGAGTCTGCTCACCACAGGGGAGAAGGTAAGAAAATAGAGAATCTTGCAGCTTCTGAGTATAAATTCCAAGAAAGGTGAAATAAGAAAGCATACAGTATTTTAGCATGCAAGTCTACTGATGAATACAAATTCTAGATATTCAGATTATAGATAAAGCACATCTATTTTTTTCTAGGCATTATGTTGATGTCCATTTATATGGCCCTACAATCAGTGAACACCACTGAAGGAAGAAAGGTGGCTCTCCAGTCCCCAGTCAGTCTGGAACTCTTAATTCTACCATGGCCCAAGAAAATAATACTGTTGCAACGGCCACCTTTTGGTTGGTTCTGGCAAAGATAGACTATTATCTCATAAGGACAGAGGGTTGCAAATACTGATAAATGAGTGATGAGTTTATACAAGCCACCTCATTTGTTAAAAAGGTCTTATTATCAAAGCATTCAATTTGGTGGAGCAGTTCCCCGAAAGTACTAGGGAAGCTGGTTGGTTCTCTTGTTGAAGCTTTAGCACCTGGCTTAAAGTATTTCCAAATCAAATGGAAAATAGTTTACAGGATTAAAAAGACAATTCATGATGGAGTTGTTTCCTGACACGGTGGGCGGAGCAGGGGCACTGATACCCTAGGTTTGGATCTGCCTGGAACGCCAGCTTAAGAGGGGCTTAGGAGAACACCTGTCCTCTGTATAGAAATTAAACATTACTGTTTCTCCCACTGCAGGACAGATTCCTTAAATGAGCAAGCCAAGAAAGAATGACTGAGCTGGCTGGTGAAGGAGAAGAGAAAGGAGTTGGGTACTATTTCTAATGTGCCATTCAGCTGGAATCCCTGAACTGTCCAGTAGCTTCTGAGGGCTCAGGAAAGCAACTGTTGTCTCCAGCTTACCTTCCTAATGACCTCTGCTCCATTTCCAGCTGTGTCTTTTCATCTGCCCTCCAAAGTGTGCCTTGAGTACTGGGTTCTACCTCACTGAATTCCCTGAGGAACAAGTGCAGGTTGGACTCTAGATAACCACAGCCTGGTTCCTACCCTGACTCTTTCAGTCCCTCCCCTCCAATGGTAGCCTCCTGTGTACAAATCTTTTCTAATAAGAGAACTGCTTCCCAAGTTGTTCTGAGCCTGAAGTCCGTATTTTTAGAACACTGGGCGATGGATGTTATAAACACTATACAGCCTTATAAATCTAAATTTCATGAAGCACCATGTTTTCTTTTGTCTTTTATGCTTCTGACCTATCCGGTTATCCTTTGTGTTCTCTGTAGCCCCTTTGTCCCACCCAATGCCATTCACCTTCTCCAAGCTTAGAGCTGGCATCTGCTGAACCCTGTGGAAGCCCCTGCTTCCCTGTGAGAAAGCTCCGTGAGCCTCTCAATCCTAAATGTAGACTTGTCACCTACTTTGGCCTGTTAAACACAATAGAAATTCTCCAAGTGGTAACTTATGCACTGTAAGTTCCTGCATCGGCTTCCTGCCCATGCACTGTGAAGCTCCCTCTGTTCTGCTTGGAGGCAGAACACAGAGTAGTAGAACTCCTTGTTCCTAAAACAAATGGAGGTAATTCAGACAGAAATGTTTAGAGTTGGGACAGAAGTTCAACTTCTGGGAGGTCCATGAGGACAGAAGAGCTCTGGGGCCTGAGAAAAGGTTATGTAATACCATGACCTGGCTCACTCTGTGCTTAGACCAAATGGAATGAAATACTTTTGAAAATGGACAAGGATGGGCTTGTAATGTGCTTATGAGATTTTCAATGGAAATAATTATAGGTGACTTATTATGTGGAACTTAAATCCGGAAGGAAAGATTAAGTAGGTGTGTGTATATTTGACTCTTAATTAAGTAGACACTTCTCGCTGTGTTATTAGAAGGAAGTATCTTCAATGAAATAGGACTAGAACAAATAGCGTAATGTTCATATTGTTACAAGGTTGAAGTGAATTAGGATTATTAGATATCTCTATGTTTTATTGAGATGTAACATTTCTAATTAACATTTGGTTGTTGCTTCAGATGAGGCCTCACATATAGCCAAGGTAACCTCAAATTCATGGTGATACTGCTGCCTCACCCTCCTCAGATTACAGGTGTGTGCCACCACAGCTGGCTACCAGGTACTCTTTTTAAAGTGAGATTAATCCTCTTTGTTTCCTTCCTAAGTCTTGTTTCACATGAGAGAGCTATGGGGTATCGGTAATGCAATGGACCCTATGGCCTCTCAGGAGGACCATGCTTTGGGGGAGACTGTGGGATGACCTCAAATGTAACTTGGTTGAGAAAGCCTGCTCTGTTTTGAAGTGTAATAATAGGAATATGTGGCTCAGCTAATAAAGCAATCCCATGCAAGTGTGAGGACCCAGGTTCAAATCCCCAGCTCCCAAGTAAAAGCACCTCACAGCAGGACACTGTGGGGCATAGAGACAGGTGAATCCCTGGAACTTGCTAGTCAGCCAGCCTAAACAGTATGTTTCAGATTCAGACAGATCCCTCCATTAAAAAATAAGATGGAGAGCAATAGGGAGTCAGACACCTATCCCCCATCAGATGCAAGGGGTCCTTTTCTTCTCTCAAGCCATATTCTGTCTGGCTCCTCTGCCATGAAGAGATTAGCCAGGAGCTGTTGACAGTAATAACAGGTCAGCTGGTGGGTATAAAAGATTGTTTTCAGAAAGCAAATAAGGGCCTCAGGTTTTTCAGAGCATGGTGGGTTCTGAGTTTTCCACTTACACAGATCATTGGTTGAAAAGGTAACATAAACCATCAAAGAGGGAAAGTTTGGGACTTGCACCCACCAGGGGTGTCTCTGCCCCAGGGAAATTCCACCAGAAGCCCGATAGTTAGAGTCATTCCATATGTGGGAGAAGTTAGAAGAGATTGCACCCCCCCCCCAGGAGTGGCTATTTCCCCTCCCTGGGCAAAGCTGGTTACTAGAACAGTCAACGAAGAGAGCAGAGGGAGCTCATGGAAAGGGGAAATAAAAGAGATGAAAATGAACTTCTTTGTCTTGTTCCAGACCTTAAATTAAAGCCCTTAGCTTTCCCCACTTCAGTATGGCATGGGATGGTGGTCTGTTATATATGCCCCTTATTATGTTGGGTGCATTTTTCTATACCTAATTTATTGAGAGTTTTCAGTCCCAAAGGGATGTTGAATTTTTTAATGCTTTTTTCTGCATCTATTGAAATGATCACCTAGTTTTGTTCATTCTCTCGATGTGCTCTAGCCTATATATTCACTTGTATTCATTGACCTATGGTTGTATCCCTCAGATAGATCCCACTTGCTCTAGGAGAATAATCATTTTAACATGCTATTGGATTCAGCTTGTATTTTGTTTGGGGTCTCCAAAGCCCCTTCCTGTTACATTCTGGAACTTTTAATCTACATGATCTTGTTCAGGCCTTCTATAGGTACCCACAGCTACTGTGAGTTCATGTGCACAGAGCATAGCATTTCCAAGCAGTCCTCCCCTGTCCCTTTTATGAAATGTTCCTTTGAGCCTTGGTGGGGGGAAGGGTTTGATAGAGATGCCCTGTCAATAGCTGGTCACTCATAGTTGCTTATTTTAAGTACTTTGAACAGTCATTCTTCTCTCCATCTGCCTATACTCACTACAGAAAGAAGCTTTTCTGACCGAGGTTAGCAGCAGCACAAATCTATGGGTATGAATATAAATATTTAGAAGGCAGTTTGACAATAGGACCATTTAGAAAACCCACATCAATAAATTCTCCTGAGGGCCTATTGTTTCCCTAGCCATGTATTTTGAGCATGTTTACAGCACCTGACATTCATTCCCTCCTGTGGAGCAGGCCTCAAATCCAATAGAGAGTGGTTGGTTACCCCTACAGGCAGTCTCATCACTGTTGCATCAATGGGTATATCTTCTCTGGCAGGTAGGTGTGATAGCATACACGATCCAGCACATGATAAGACAACTGATGTCTTTTTTCCTCCAGCAATCTTTGCAGCACCTTCCTTCACTGAAATTCAGCTAGCAAGGAGAATTTCTGCTTAGTTCAAAACTGATTTCTCTGTGCATTACAACCAACGTGTGCGGTGTTTTCAGCTACAGAGTCTTTCTTACAGTCTAGTTAAGGTAAACAACCAAGAGGAATGACAATAGTATTGTTTTGGGTGCCTCTAGGCCTCCCTAGCCAATAACCCACAAATAAATGGATTTTTCATTCAATAACCATTTCTTCTGGGAACTGCACTGTCCAATCATATGGGGTACTTCCATTTAAACTCCAATTATTCAACAAATAATTTTTTAACTACCTTACATATGAGTTGAATTACAGAAGGCTTTTTACACATACTTGGTTTTTTTTAGCTCACCCCCCACATTTTCATCCCTATGTAAACCTTTAGGTTTTTGTAATGTGGGCCTGGGGTTAAATACTAGCCCTTATGATTGAAAGGCAAACACTTTACTGACTGAACCATCTCCGCAGAATTGGTTACTTGTTGGGAGCCGTGAAGCCTAGTTTTGGACCAGTATGAGAGTTTGTCCAATGGGTCTCCAGATAAGGCAAAAACCCATGGAGACAGTCTCATTCAGCAAGGACCAGTGAACTTCTGAACAGTGCAGAATACTACTGGGACCATGCAGCCTGCGTGCTCTCTTCTCTCTGGTAATATTGATGGTTCTCTTGGTGTTTTTGAGTCACTTTATTAATCGCTCATAGGACAAATGTGATTATTCTCAAAAACCCCAATTTTTTCTTGAATATTTTTCCCTAAAATTCTTTGGAAGTTGATGCTTCTCAGGTTTCTTGTCTGAAGATGACAGCTGTCACTTCAGACCCCGGGAGCTGTTCTGATTCAGTGTTGACAAGATTGAAGGCAGAGATCACGCCTGTATCTGTAAATATGTTTTGAATGAGATTGTTGTTATTGAAAATGTGTGCTTATGTCAATCACCTTTTAGTTTTGAAAAGACAGGATGTACCTGGCTCAATATTTGGCCAAGCTAGAGAATGATAAGTGTTTTTGGTTTAAAGATGTTTTGATGTAAAAGTTGGGAGAAAACATATTTGTCACATTTGTCTTTGCTGAAGGTTAATGTCGGTGGATGAGAAAAACTTGTTAGTATGGAAGAACATACTTGTTTTTGATGTATAAATAAAGACTGCTGGAGCTATTTGGGGCCAGCCACTTGTGTGAAACTCATCTGGTGGTCAGACAGTTCATTTCTTCCCTCTGATTGTCATGATAAAGCTTAGGGGGACCTTACATGGAGGACCTTGGTGGATGAGGTTGACCGAGTGGGGGGACGGATAAAGTGAGAAGTTTTATTAAAAAGGGGAGGGAAGGGTGAAGGAAAGAGAAGAGAAGTAAAGAGACACAGAGGCAGAGAGACAGAGAGAGAACAGAAGAGAAGACACATTAGCATTTCCATTGTTTAGGGTCTGTACTGAAATTTGCATTGTAGAAATGGCAGTATATTCATGTCAGAAATGATTTGGCAGAAAGCATTAACACTCTTAAAACTGACAGACATCTTTAGCACAATAAAAAGCACCTTAATTTTTAACTTGAAGTTATCATATAGTGGTATAGTTAGGTGTTTTGTACTCTGCCAGAGTTGCATTAGTAACTTATTAAAACTTTATTGATTAATGTTAAGACTATGAACAGTAGCATGATGAGGAAGAAAGAATTCTGATAACTTGCATTTGTTTAAGTCACTTTGTTATACCCTAAAACATTTTTAGATTCTTACATCTTAAGCTTTTATGTTTTTACATAAACTTTACACCTTAAAACATCTTTTTAAACAAAGGAATGGTAAGAAGTTATACTAAAATCTACCAGTTGTCAAACTGAATCAGAGTTCTTGAGAAGGATAAAATTTTACCTGAGTTAATGATTAGAGAATTACAGAGACTTACTAGCTGGCCACATGGACAGCCACTCCCAGAGTCCTCCACAGTTGTTGAGGGCAGAGGCTTTATGGACACCTGCCTTCTGCTGATAGTGTTGAGCCTGTGGATTAGAAGCTTTAGGAAGACTTGCCTTCCATTGACCTTAGCAATGTGGAGAAAGTCGATTCCATTGTCCTCTTGTCTACAGTCTGAAGAGTCCATTGCAGCAGTTGAGGTGAAAAGCAGTTTTGCTCAGTGGCTAGAATCACCACTTTTGTGGGTAGAGTTTCTTCAGTGTCTACCAGTCTTCTGGGAGGAAATGGGGTGGGGCCAGTAGTTGGCATGTCTCTCTGTTATGGAAAGCTTCTTCATAAAACATTTTAAATGCCATGTTCTCTGGATCTCTGAGAATTTGAGGACTGTCTGTCTACTGTCTCAATAGACAAAATTTGTCTTTAGTTAGTTGCCGTAAGCACTAAGGGGCTAGATAAGGCCTTATCCCTGTAATTAATTAATCTATACTTAGTATGGCTACGTTGACATTAGTGCAGGAGCTGTCTGGAGAAATGGATCCAAGCTGAGAGGCTGTGGAAGGACGGTTTACTCAGAGTCCTCTAACCTGACTATAATTTATTTTAACTTAGTAGGTTGGATTGATGCCTATAAAGGACAGAGAAGTAGAGGGAAAAAAAAAATCCCCTTTTGTAATAGGATCTTAACCTTTGTAAACAACTTACAAGAAGGACTGGGTGGTGTAAATATTTTGTTAATTTGAACTAGATCTTTATAACCTTAAATTTTATCATCAATTTAAAATAAAATTTTTATCATCCTATAAGAATACATAACAATTTAGAAATATTTGAGACTTATTGCTTCTTTAGTCTAGAAAGAGATATACATACATAGAGTTAAAGATGGCTTACATTTCTTAAACAGTAGCTGCATGTACACATACACATAGATATATTAAACAGGACTAGGTAAAAGTAAGAAGGAAGAACCAGGGTGTGATCTCTGATTCTCAAGTTGTAGCAAACAGACAGGACATTTAAAGAGACAGAGTTGACTTAAAACTGACAGTGTCAAGAAAGCAGATCTGCTTCAGATGGAACAGGCTGGCTTTTTGCTTGAAATGTGTGCCCTACCAGGTCCTGGAAACAAAAGGCAAAAAAGTAAATGAATTATGTCTGGCAGCAGGGTATGTCAGCAGAAGCTGGCTAGACTGTCCCTCCGCCTAGGCTGAGTGAAGGGAGTAACCCATTGTTGTTGTTAATGATTTATTTTATGTGCATGAGTGCATATATGTATGTATGTTGTGTGCATGGCTGGTGCTCACAGAATTCAGAAGAGGTCCTTAGCCCCTCTGAGTGACAGGCAGTTGGGAGCAGCCATGTGGGTGCTGGGAACTGAATGCAAGTCCTGGGTACTTAACCACTGAGCCATCTCTCCAGTCCCCTTGTAGTTCTTGTTACCATCGAGGGGTTTGTTTGTTTGTTTTTATCTTTGTCTTAGTCAGGGTTGCTATGGTATGATGAAACATGATGACCAAAAGCAAGTTGGGGAGGAAGAGTTTATTTCACTCACAGTCCCATATAATAATAGTTCATCATCAAAAGCAATGAGGTCAAGAACTCAAGCAGGGCAAGAAACTGGAGGTAGGAGCTGAAGCACAGGCCATGGGTGGGGGTGGGTGCTGCTTACTGACTTGCTCCCCATTGCTTGCTCAGCTTACTTTCTTATAGAACCCGGACCACCAGTCCAGGAGTGACACCATCCACAATGGGCTAGGTTCTCCCACATTAATCACTGATTAAGAAAATGACCTACTGGCTTGTCTACCCGATCTTATAGAGGCATTTTTTCAATTGAGGCTTCTCCTCTCTGGTGACTCTAGCTTGTGTAAAGTTGACATAAAACTAGCCAGCACAGTCTTCTAGTGTTTTCTTTTTGTTTGTTAACATGTCTTTCCTTTAATTTGAAGAACTCCCTTTGGAATTTCTGATTAGACAAGTCTGGTAAAATCTGAGGGATGTATTCTCTCAAGCTTTGCTTGTCTGGGAACAAGTCTTTTCTCTTCTTCCACCATGTAGGGCCTGGGGGACTGAACTCAGGTTGTCAGTCTTAGCAGCAAGTGCCCTGAGCCATCTCAGTGGCCCAATAAGTGCTCTCTGACCTCCTCATACTGGGCATCTGTGTTCTTCTTCAGGTTTGGGAAATTTTATGCCACTATCTCTTTCAATAAGCGTTCTAAACCCTTGTCATTTTTAAGCACCTCTTGAACCCCAACAATTCAAATACTCTTGTAATGCTGTCCCAAAGACCCCATACATTTTCTTCTATCTTCTTTGTTCTCTTAAGCTCACTAATACTTTTCTTTGCACTGTTCTGACACTGATACCTTTTATTACATTTAAAAATTGTCTCTTTTTTAGCTCAAAGATTACTTTTTTAGAATTTATTACTTCCACTTCTGTTAAATTTTTTCTTTTAAAGGATCCTTTCACTTTGTTCTCTTTAAGCTCATTTCATGTCCTTAAAGTGGCTGTTTTACATTTTCTATCCAAGAGTTCCCTTATACTAGTTACTATATGGTTGGTTTCTAGAATCTTACCTTGAATATTAGGTGGCATCATGACTTCCAAAAGTTCTTGCTGCTCTGTGGCAGCCTCTGAACACTAAAGGTTTATGTATTTATTCTAGAGTTTGAAAGCTGGCTTTGTTGGTGTAAATATTTCCAGAAAGTCAAAGTACGCTGCTTCTCCCCAGCCTTCTCTGAGCCTGTAGACACTCCCATTATTTTGGCAATAGATAGAAACCAAAGTTCAGGGCTTTTGGGGAGGTTGCTGTTGATGTGTTGTTGCTGCTAGACTGCTGGAGAAAGATCCAAGTTCAGATTTATCCCAAATGAACTAGAAAAGGACCTGGGAATGAACATCCCTTCCCCATGAGCCTCTTTCTGGGGCCAGGGTATACCAGATGCCTCATTCAGAGTGACTAGCCTGTAGTCAGACACTGTAAGATTCTGTGTGGGTCTGGGTAGAATGACCACAGATGGACTGGACTCTGGCTCATGTACCATACCTGCCACTAGCAATGCCGCAATACTGTGCCACACTGTGTGTTCACAACCTTCTGAGACCTTGCTGAACACAACTCTGGGATAGTACCAAGGCCCACAGCACTATGGACTGGCTATTGCTGAAGTGAGCTGATGGCTGAAGATCCCTACAGCCATAGGTGGTGCTGTCCAGGATAGAAGTCCAAAGACAGGCTGTTCCAGATGTTCTACTTATGAGTTCTATCCTGAAATGGGGGACACTGGGACCTGTTTAATGTTAGGTTTCACCAGCCTGGCACTGATTCCAAGATGAAGTCCTATGCTTACTACCCTATTCTAGCCCTAGAATGGAATCTTGCTCCACAGCATAGAGTAGGAGTAATGTGGGTGAAGACAAGTCCCTTAACCTCCAAGGGTGACATTAAGCTGGTTTGTACCACAGTTTAACCTGAGCAGTGATCTGCACACTCTTAGGGAGGGGGTTGCTTTAGGGCCACTCTGAGACTACCAATGACACAGGTAGTGTCACCAGAACACAGATCTCTGCCTGGAGCCAGAGTGGACATAGAAGATCTGTCTGGGAGCTATGGCCTGGGCTAGGGACCTACAGCTTTTGTCTGCTTCTAGGACTCATCAGAAGAGGTCCAGCATCAAGCTCTAGGGAAAAGCCATATAGTATTTTATACTCTGCTCCCCAGAAAATAGAGTATTGCTTCCCTCTGTGCTTAGCTAATACAGTTCTAGTGGCTCAGTCTGCAGAATCTGGTCTTGAGGCAGGGGTAGGCAAGTCTGCTGAGGACTGGTTTTAAATCTAAATCCTAGTACTTTTCTCTCCCGGAGCTTCGGGAAGGCAGGCAATGGCAACACTACCCTTCCTGTCTTTTTCAATGTGTCTTTTCTTTTTCATATAAGAAAACCAGTCACAATGACATCTCACCTGGATTGAATATTTTGGCAGGGACTGGGGATGAGGAGGTGGACAGAGTCTTGTTATGCAGTTCAACTTGCTCAGAACTTAGGATATTTCTGCCTCAGCTTCCCAAGTGTTGAGATTATGGATATGTCCATGGTTCATCTGACTTTCTTAGCTCTGTGAACAGTGTAATCCTGTCAACAGGTACTGTAACAATTCAGGCAAACCTAGCCCCACCCCTTGGGAACCTTGCAAAGCAATACCCTGGCTCTGTAGGCAAGTGCAGAGGTCCCTTTAAGAGAAAACTGAGCCCACTTCTCTCTTTTTGTCTTTTCTGTGAGGAAGCAGCTGTCTCTATCTCTTTGTCTCTCTCTTCTCTCTTCCCTTCTTACTCCCTTACCTTCCCCCAATAAACTTTCCACATAAGTCATGTCTATAGGTCTCTGTCTGTCTCCCACCTGCCATTTGTCCCTCACCCACCGTGGGACAGCTAGCTAAAGCTTCCATTTTAAGCTGTATTACACCAGGTCTGTCTTCAGGGAGGACTACTGGAGTCACACTAAGTGGGCATCTTGTTCTATATTTCTGTATTTTTAATCTTTTGAGGAACCACACTTATACATTCCCACCAATGATGGGAAAGACATTAATGCCTCCACACCCTCAACAAATATTTATTTTTTGAATTAACCTCATTGCAGTTTAGCTGTGCCTTTCTCTAATCAACGATTCGTGATTTTCCAAATGCTTCCTGGCATTTGCATATCTTTTTATAGAGAAATAGCTGTTCAAGTCTTGTCCACTTTTGAATGGTCATGTTTGCTTCTCATTGTGGTGGTGACCATCTGTGTTTGTAAAGAAAGATATGCTGGACTCAGCTCTAACTACTCATTATGCACGGCCTATGGCTGCTTCTACTGGAACAAGGCAGAGATGAAGTATGTGAAGGACACTATATTGCTAGTCCACCCACAATATTAGTCTGTGTGGGAAGTGTTTATAAGTCTGTTTTAAATCCTCAATGTACTGCAGTCTGGATTAATGTTGTATTCTTTCTACTTAACTTTTATTATACTATCACTTCTAACTTCCATTGCTTTTTTTCATTTTATTTAACTTTATTTCTTTGAAGTTCTTGTACATGGTGGGTAAATGTTATACTACTGCCTTATAACCTAATGCTGTTTCCTTTTTAAATTTTATTTATCTCTAAAGTTTAATGAACCTATAACCTAACTAATTTTGATCTTACAAATTTCACAAATTTTGAGCATCTCTGGGCTTTGACATTACTAGTTTTTTTATTGATTGATTGATTGATTGGTTGATACCAAGAGACCAAATCACTCTATGCAGCCCAACCTGGCTTAGAATTCATTATGTAGACAAATCTGGCCTTAAACTCACACAGATTCCCCTGCCTCTGCCTTGTGAGTGCTGGGATGAAAGGCGTACCCCATCACACAAGTATAGTTCCATATTTTTAATGACTCATTTATTTCACAATAACTCTCACAAGTTGCCTGCAGTCCTTAGTTTCTTAATAGCTGCAGGTAACTTCTGGCAGTTGGCATGTGAACAACGTCCAGAAGGGACCTCCTCCAAATCTACTTCCTGTTACAGGCCGTGCTGACCAAGGTCAGAATCTATGGTCTAGCGGCTGACACAGGAACCTCTTCAGCAGATGCTTCTCCAATGAGTCCAGCTCCTTTGTGTATGAGCTGATACAAAATACCATGGCACGGCTGATCACACACTGCTGTGCTGCGGCCCAGCAAACTAGGCCTGCCCCATCTAAGACCATGCTCTTCCAAGGACAGCTGGGGAGCCTCTTAAATCCTTGGATAGGGAGAGACTCTGAATATGGAAACTCTCTGCATCTCATTCTATACCTCCTCAGGCTAATTTCCAGAGTGCTAAACACTGCTGGCTGTATAGTTTGGCACAAGCATTGCTGAGCACAGTGCTTTACAATTTCTGAATGCAAGAGTAATGACGGTGGGCCAGGCTCTCTCATACATACCAGAGATGAAAAGTCTAACAAGACCTGCATCTTCCCCTTGATCAACTTAGGATGGAGTTTGGTAAAATACCCCAGACACAAACTGCAAACAGTAGAGATTGTTTATGGGGAAACATCCCGAGAATAGGAGGAGAGGTGTCTAGTTTAGGGAAAGCTTCTGGGAGAAGACCACAGAAGGTGCTTAGCCTAATGGAGCTTCCATCAGACCAGAATCTCTGCACATTTCTGTGGGGGAGACATGGGGACTGCTGAACGAATGAGGAACCCCAGAACAGAAGCAGCACCTTCCTATAGGAATCCCAGGGTGGGCAGCACAGAACTGTAAATGATCTTATACTTTGTGTGACCACCAAGATCACACACACACACACTCCTGTCCCTTCTATGGGCAACAGAACAATGACTGTAAGACCCCCGGAAAGCTCAGGCTTCCAGGATCTTAGCCCAGGACCTCGGCCACCCCAATCACCAGGCTGAGTCGAAAGCTTGATGCAAACTGCATGAGGCTTTATTGTTGTTAAACGAGCTAACCCCATGTTAGCTTGGGTCTTTCATCCACCTGCCATGGCAGATGGCTAGCAAAGACAGTTCGAAGCAGCTGCATAGAGATTTTATAGGGCAGCGTAAGGAGAGTGTCTAGGGGTACGCACAGGCTCAGGATTGGTGTGCCTCCAGGCTTGGAGGGCTTGCCCTGTGTTGATTGGCCAACTGGTTGTTATGGCCCATAGGCCCTCCCATAGGGTGGTTGCTATGTTCTGTGTGTCATTGCTGTGTGCTTGTCCATAAAGCACACCCAGAGCCATAAAGCATACCACCACCAGCTAACTTCTGATTGGTTCCTTGTCAGGAGGCAGGCATCTGACCTCTAGTGACCAAGGCAAGGTCAGAAAAGCATGTGTTACTGTCATGGCTGCCGAAAGGGGCAGGCATCTGACCTTAGTGACTAAGACAAGGTCAGACAAATACGTGTTCGGCTGTTATGGCTGCCGAAATGGGGAGCTGGTCCCTTCATGACCACCCAAGCAAGTCAACGCAGTTCTGAGAGCCACAGGCAACAGGACACAGAGCAAATGTGGTTCAGATTTTACTGAGATCAGCCAGGGCTGGACAGTCCCATATTGGGGGACTAGGGTCTACAAAGTAGGGGCCTGGTCTTTCTGATGATGCTGGACAGCCTCACATTGAGGATGGGTACCTGCACATAGGCAGGACTGCTTTCTCTGGAAGTTCTGGGAAGTCACAGAGCCAAGTGCATCCCTTCATTACCCTCAGCAAAGCTGAGTACCACTTGGATCCAGGACAGAGACAAGGAAGGGGAAGAAGAGACTCTGAAAGAATGGGGAGATGGAGTTACAGAAGCTTGACTTGGAAGAGGCTGAGTGGAAAAGGGGGTTCACTAAGGCCATCTTTGGCAAGCACAGCCATAGATCTCCTCCTGGGCCTGGTATTAAGGGGTCCTACTTCCACTTGGCTGTCTTCAGATACACAGGCCTTGGAAGGAAGCGGCTAGACTTCACGTAGGCAGAGATCGTCTTGAGGGCCTGTGAGTGGGAAGGAGAGAGCAGGGTTCAGGTCCATAGGGCCACTGGGCAAACCAGCTCCACCCTATGAACTCCAGGTGGGCCCAAGATGTGGAGCAGAGCAGTCAACCTCAGCTCTGAAAAAGAATCTCTTTAAATTCCTTTCCCTAGTGTCCTACCTTAAGAGGGACATCAATGGAGAAACAGCACTATCCTGAGGGTTTGGTGCCCTCTAAACGGTACATCGTAAGTGTGGAAAAACCACTCAATGATCCTGCACCACGAGTCCTATCAGGAGGGAACCTCAAGTCCAGAGAGGTTACATAACTTGCTCCTATCCACACAGTTCTGTCACTGTCTGCACATTCTTTTCTCACAGGGAAGTTCCTGCCTGCATTTGCACACGGAGGAAGGAGTTGGCAGGGAAAAAGGAGTTCACAGAGCATGCCCGAGTAGCTTGAAAAAGAGTCCAGCTCTCACCCTATGACTCAGCAAATCCTGGGTAGGAGTATCTAAGATGGAGGGAGGCCCACCAGGAAAGGCGGGGCAGGGTTCTGATCCATTCCCAGAGGGAAGACAGTCCAAATTTCTCCACCTGGTACCTGGTCCAATATTACTATACCCCAATCAAACTTACCTCTAGCTCTAATACAGGGACCATGACAAATTCAGTCACTCTGTGAATTTTACCAAGATTCAGTTTCCAGATTCAGCTACTGAAGAATTCTAAAACCCAGGACTACCTGTTAGCAACAAGCCAGAGCACCAGGCCTCAGGCAGCAGCTTTTAACTCTCCCTTCCCCCTTTCCCCATGGTGATGCCAGCTCTTGCATAATCCCCAAAGCCATTCAACTTGGATCAGAAACAGAGCTAAAGGGAACTAGCTGAGAAAGCACACCACTTGATAGGAAGTGGGGAATGAAAACAGATTCCAGGCCTGAGAGGTGGGGGAAGAGACAGAGGGAGGGAGGGAGGGAGGGAGGAGGAGGGAGGGAGGAAGGAAGGAAGGAAGGAAGGAAGGAAGGGGAGAAAGAAAGAAAGAAAGAAAAAAGAAAGAAAGAAAAAAGAAAGAAAGAGACGAAACCAACACCACAAACGCACATTAAGTTAATGCTTTCAATTGTCTAATAAAGCAGATTTGGGGAGGTATCAAACACAGGGATGCCACCCTCCTATGAGGGCCTCACTCAGTCCAAGCACCTTTCACAGCTTGAGCCCTCCATGTGTGCACAGTGGGGATGTGAGAAGCGAAGTGCTCGCTCTGCAGGTCAGCTAGGAAGACTCTCTGTGTCACATGAACCCTGCTGTCCCTTGCCTTGCTAACACCTAAAAAGCCAGTTGTTTGCACAATTCCATCACATTCTACTTCTCAAAGGAGTCCCAGACAGGAAACTCTGGTTGAACAAAGGCCTGAGGCTCTTCTTTTCAGCACAAAATAGGAAGCGCATCGCCCATAGAAGTCCGGGGCCTACACAGAACAGGCTTGCACAGGTGATTTACCCTGCATCTTGGTCTCAGGGGTCTGGTAATTCTATCCACCTTATAGTAATCTTGTAGTGATACATTCGATCCTGTGCTGAACACGGGTCCTCTCAGAAAGCCAGTGCTCAAGAAATGCTAACCACTCTTTTAATTTTCATGCTGGAAAGGGAGGAAGGAAGGACACCCAAGAGGAAGCAGGATCAGGAGTCACCTCAAAGCGGGCCATGAAGTCCTTCAGGTTTGGGAAGGCGTCCAGGCACTTGGGCTCAAACAGTTGCTGCTGGTCAAGGACATCATAAGCGAGGAAATCCACATAGGTGACCTGCAGGAAGCAGGATCAGTGGGATGGGATCTGCCAGCCTGGAAAGAATGGCAGCTCCTCCTCCCCACCAACCTTCCTCTCCTTACCTTGTCCCCTGCAAACCATGGCCGCTTTCCCAGGAACTCCGAGTAGAGCTTCATCTTCTCTGGGAGACCCTCTAAATACTCTGGCTTCCGTTTCTCCTGAGGTGTGGTGGGAGGAGGGATGGACTATGTACCTGACACACTCTGGACTCAGATGGCCTATGCCATCAAAGAAGCAAAATACTAAAAGATCTCAGGGGTGAAGGCAAAACTCTTCCTAGTGGATGGCAGAACAGTGGATATTTGGGTACGTTATTATAAAGTGAAGGAATGTTTGATGTTGAAAGGAAAGAATGCATTGGACATTGTCTCTCTGGCCACCCCCCTACCCCCCCCACCCCCAGTTGCCTATTGGGAAGCAGTCCTATGGCTACTGAGGGCACAGTTCTGGAGGGAGAGATGGCTAAGCTCTGAGAGATGTCAGGGGCCATTTCTTTATTTTAACTCATATTCTAGGAACAGACAAGAATAGCTGGGACAGATGGCCTATGGAAATTAAAGGAGATGAAAAGGACTCTAAATACATATTCTAATGCTTAAAAACTGTATTTCTAGCTTGAGGAATCCAAACCATATCCTAGGAGTGGTAGAAACTGACTCACAGTGGTTATTTGGCCCGATTCTGGATTCATGAAGGCCACTTTATTGCTGGGATAAGTAAGTCCTTAGACAATCAGCAACACTAGAGTAAAAATGCTAAACTTGCCCAATACCGATGTGAATATAGGACTTTAACCCCTAACCCTGTCTTCACCATCCACTGGGTGACTCACAAACTCAGGGCTGTAGCAGACCATCGCAAGCTGAATGCGGGTGTCCATGACCTGGTTCTCCAAAATGTCCACACGAATCCTTTCCTCTTCTGTCTCCCCACCTGCAGCACACACAGCAGAGACTCTCAGCATAGCCCACCCCAGCCAAGCCCAGGGAGGTGACCACCACGCCCCACCCTGCAGCCAGCCCCACTCACACAGGTTGTGCTTGCGGGCAAGGTAGCGCAGGATGGCGTTGCTCTGGGTGATCTTGTGGGACCCATCAATTAAGTAGGGCAGCTGGAAAGACAAGCAGGGATGGTCAGATGGGATATGGGGACCCTGCACCCCTTCTCTGGTAAGGACAGGCACAGGGCCTGGCATTCAGTGTGCCTGGCATGGAAAGCCCTCCACCAGCACAGTGCACACTGAATGGAAGAGCTGGGACAGATGACATGTAGAGCTGGGACACAGCCCGTCCCAGAAACACTGTGCAGCCACCAGAGATGGGAGCAGGAGAGCTGAATGATGCTCTGATCCCAACCCCCCTCAGCCAGGTGAGGAGATGAGGTGAGGACGCCATGCCCTCCCCAGACCTGCCCTTCCCAGCACCTACATTGGGAAAGTCCAGGCCCAGCCTGAACTTCTCATTCAGCCACTGGCTTTGGTCATAGTCAGGAGCTGTAGGGGCAAGAGAATGTGAAAAGAAATCACCCTAGTTCCCACCCTCCTATAGGAACCTGAGCAAGGATTCAGGCAACCCCCATCCCCACCCCCTCACCTTCACCCTGAGGCAGGGAATCTGCACCTCTCATACAGAGTGTCATATTCCAAGGTTACAGGAGTGAAGAGTATTTGGGACTGTGAGACTAGCAAGCATATCTAGGGTTTACAAAAGGCTTAGGCAAATGCTAAATCACAAATAGAGGAAAAGCCATAGCCTGCATTGGAAGACCAAACTGCCCTCACGGGGGTTTCTTAAAGGTGTAGACTCTAGTCCTCGATGGAAGAGGCCCACAGATCTGGGCAACAAGAGGCATGGAACAGGGACTCTTGAGGGCCACCAATCAGAAGTTGGGCAAGAGTCTAAGAAGGTGTCATTACCGTCCCCCATGGCATATCTCTTCTCCTCATAGCTTGTCTCTGTGTATTCCAGGAGCAGGCGGATGGCGTGACATAACTAGGACACAAAGCTGATCAGAGAGGCACTGGACCCCCTGACTATGTGACCTCTTCTCCATATTTGAATCCCTACACTTTCTCTATCAGTACACACACACACACACACACACACGCACGCACGCACGCACGCACGCACGCACGCACGCACGCACGCACGCACGGGGAGGAGAGAGGGAGAGAGACTGGTCCCAAACATCTAGAGCTCTGAGAAGTACAGGCTGAATCCAGCAAGGCCTTACAAGGAGGATCCATTTCCCAAATCAGCTCCCAACTACTCCGCACGTTCCCGCCCGGCGTCCCCATCGCACTCGGGCTGTCAGACCCCTCTCTCACCCCACGGATATCCCAGTAACCCAGTGTCACGGGCATGGTGCTGGTGCTGTCTGGCCTCAGCGGAGCTATGTAAACTGTGATTGTACCCTGGTGCACAAAGAGAAGCAGCTGGATTAGTAGCGAGTCGGCCCTCCCTTCGTGGCCCCGCCCCTTCCTTCCAGCCCTGTCCCGCCCCTGTAAGGATAGGCTCTCGCCAAGGTCTTCCAACCCCTAAAACCTAACGGGTGGCTCCGTAGGCTCTCTCCCTGCCTGCGCCGCGCCACCGCCGCTGTCTCCTCCTTTCCCCACCCCCCAAGCTGCCAGTGCCCCTGGAGAAAGGCCAGATGTTGGAAATGATTTCAACTTCTTTCCCCTCCTCGTATCATTCCACCTGTTGCTAGCCCAAAATAGAACACCCCAACGAGGAGTTTGGTCCCCTGGAACAGCAAGACCGTGGCCAATTTGCAAAACAAACAAGGAATGGCATTTGCTCCTCTAAGGGCACAATAAAATGGACCTGCCCAAGGACAAAGGGCAGACAGTGATTTCAAGTGGTTTCGGTGTCTTGACTGTGCTTGCAACTCTGGACACTAAGGGCACTGCGAATCTGAGAGATTCCCCCGCAGCCACAGTAGTCAGCCATTTCTTCACTCTGACCACCAAAGTGGCCAACCAGAAGCACAGGGCTCACAGCTGGAGTATGGTATGACGGGAAAGCATGTGTTCCAAAGGAACAGACACATCTCCTGCTTCCAAAGGACAATAGGATGCCGTCCAGAGGGGATCCTTGGAGAGCTTTGCACAAGACACAGGGAACCCAAGGCCAGATCTTCAGCTATCAGGGTCCCTGACCCATGTGTCTGGTATGGGAGGGAGGTTCAAAGGAGCTTTTCAAGTCATCCTGTCATCACAGGGTCTTGTGGTACAACCTCCAAAAGGACAATGATGGGGAATGTCCTTCTGTATGCTGTGAATATATGTTTCTCTTACTGGTTGATGAAAAAAGCTGTATTGACCAATGGACAGGCAGGATGTAGCCAGGCAGGAAATATAGGTGGGGCTACCAGACTAGGAGAATGCTGGGAAGGGAAGACAGAGAGTCTCGGGGGAGATGCCATGTAGCTGCTGAGGGAGCAAGAGGTCTGGGCATCACTGGTAAACCAAGACCATGTGGAAATATACAGATTAATAGAAATGGGTTAATAATTAAGAGCGAGCTAGCCATTAAGAAGCCTGAGCCATTGCCAAACAGTTTATAATTAATATAAGCCTCTGTGTGCTTATTTGGGACTAAACGGCTGTGGGACTGGGTGGGACAGAAACTTCTGTCTACAGGACAATGTCCTGTCAAGAACACTGTCCCACCTGCCAGCCCACTTCCCTGAAGGCAAGATTGTTTCAAGATCAAGAGGTTTGTGATAAATTGAACTTTAGTTGACTTTGCCCCATGTAAAGGAAATGGCAAGACAGAATGAATAACAGAAAATGATGACCTAGACCTTGCAAATCAAAGGGCAAAGCTGTTGCTCTGTAGAAAGTACATTTGGAGAATTAACACCAGTTAGGACTTCAGGGTAAGGTGTAAGCATTCCTGGGACAAGTAGAAGCTATCAGCACTAAGGGCAGAGAAACTACACACTCTGTGGGTCTTTGTGAAGCTCAGCTCAGAAATCATGTCATGGGGCTAGCGGGATGCAGTGCTATGGTGAATCCTCCCAGCTGACATCACTAAACTTCACCTGAGCTAGAGAAGGAGCCTAATGCCCCAAAGTAAATTCTCACACAGCTCTTCCTAGACCACTGTCCACTGCAAGACACAAGTGCATGCGCACACATATGTGTGGGTCTCTGAATCATTGTTAACTATCCATGTGCTGGATAGTTTGTATCAACTTGGCAAAAGCTAGAGTTGTCTGAGAAGAGGGATCCACAACTGAAAAACTTTGCCCCAGTAAGACTGGCCCCTGATCTAAACTGTGTGCCATTATCTTGATTAATGATCAATATGAGAGGCCTGTCCCACAGGGATGAGGTATGCAACCTCTGGGCTGGTGGTCTTGGGTGCTCTGAGAAAGCAGATTGAGCAAGCCATGGAGAGCAAGCCAGTAAGCAGTACCCCTTCATGGCCTCTGCATCCGCCCTTGGCTCCAGGTCCTTGCCCTGTTTGAATTCCTGCCCTCATTTCGTACAGTAATGAACTGGGATGTAGAACTGTAAGCTGAAATAAACCCTTTCTTCCTGGAGTTGCTTTTGGTCATGTTTTGTCACAGCAATTGAAATCCTAACTAAGACAAGGCATGCATTGTTTTCGTAGTTATGAGCAGGGAGATATAAAATTCCTGGATCTAACAGAGGAAATGATTTTTAAGAAAAACTCTAACATGAATTAAAGTAATAATCTTAAAAATATAGAACAAGGATCCGGAGAGCTGGCTCAGTAGTTAAGAACACTTGCTGCTCTCCCAGAGGACCCAGGTTCAATTCTCAGCACCTAAAGGCAGTTCACAACTGTCTGTAACTCCAGTTCCAGGGGATCTGTAGAACCCTCTTCTGACCTCCACAGGCAAAAGACCCATGCCTAAAATAAATTTAAAATTTATTGAACAAATTCTGGAGATTGGTGTTTATCCATCTTGCCCTTCCTTACTACATTAAGAAAAAGAAAAAGCAGTTGTTGGCATCTTCCCACAGACTGGGCCTCATGCACAACATGGCTCTTCTATAGACTGTAGTGGTTCAGGAAATATGAGGCACACCATCCTGTTTCCACACTCTCAGAAAAGTGGGGAGGAAGGCAAGGGCAACACACGAGGAGGAGCCATGCTGGTCAAGGTCCCCTGTGGAAATTTCTTCACAATCTCTGAAATGTCACTCACCTACACTTAGAAAATATAGAATACAAAATAACATTTTCTAAAAATAAGAAAATAAAATCTCATCCGTAAGATACTGACAAACTGGAATTCAGTAAATTTCCCACATACTTCGGATATTAAGAATAAAGCAAAACAAAGTTTTCTAGAAGCCGAAAAGCAACAAAACCTGATAGAAAACAAGAAACATTTCTAAAAATAAGAACAGTGAAACTTTAAAAAATATTTTCAGTTATTTATTTTTATTTTATGTGCAGGTATTTTGTGTGAATGTCTGTGCCCCACATGTGTGAAGTGCCCTCAGTGTCCAGAAGAGGGCATCAGATCCTCTGGAACTGAAGTTACAGATGACTATGAGCCACTATGTGGATGCTGGGAACTGAACCCAGATCTTCTAGAAGAGCAGCCAGTGCTCTTTGAAGGGACTCTGCCAGCTTGAGTGTGACAGGCATGGCTCTGGCAGGCCTTGTCCCTGATTCTCTTTTCTTTGCAAACAACAACAACAACAAAACATTAAATTACCTCCCTAAAAGCTAGCCACTAAAGTCTATTCCCTTTATTTGGCCACTTCCTCCTCCTGAGACTACCAAGGTCCAGCTATCAAAGTATTGCAGTCCAGCAATTAAAGCCTCCTTTGGCTCACCTATTAACTTGCCCAATTAAAATTAAATACTTCATTCTGACACAGGTTTCCCCCTTTACCTTTATAAACTGACATTTTCCTATGGCCCACGCCTGGGACAAGTATCCCTGCCCCCTCTTGTTCTCCTTCGCCCTCATCTCAATCTCCTTTATTTGCCTTGTATTCCCTGTCCTCTGTCCCTCTGGGGCAAATAAATCTCCTTTGTGTTGAGAACTTGGTCTGGGGTTCCTGAACCAACACTTTTCTTTTCACTCTTAATGGTGATTCACATCTTCTGCCACTAAGCAGAAAACTTTACCAATATGTTTCTTAAAGGGATATCTGGGTTTCTAGAAATATGGGTTTCCAGAAACCTAAATACACAACTTTAGAAAAGGTCATCTGACCTGCCCATGTCCATATCCAGAAAACCCTGAAGATTCTTCCTGGAAATATCCTTCACACACCAAGGCTGCAGCATAGCCAGAGACTCCTGACTGCAGCTAGTTAGTCCAATTTTAATAAACACACTGTGAAGTGACTCTCAAATTACAACCCTTCTCTGTGTATTTCTTAATAACTCAATAGAATTGTTAGTCTAGAGATCCATTTGCCTTGTCATTCCTTCCCAGATTTATTCTTTACTGTCTAAAAGCACAAAATATCAGGCCTTAGTCATTTCTTTAGACTTCAGTCTCTTGTGAAGATTCCTATGTCCATGTAGATTAAATGAAATACTTGTATTACTTGGGTACCTAGATCCAACCAATGATCCCAGATGAGACTTGCTCTCTGACCCTTTGACACCCAACATGTGGCTCACCCTCACTGATGGAAGCAGAACTCAGCCCATCCCTAACCCCCACAGACTGCCTCAGCTAAGATCCTGGGCCTCAGACAAAGGCTGAAAAAAGGGTGACACTACTTCCAGGTCTTTTTGTACTGCCTCTCTTAAGGCATGCAGCCACTGGGAAAGACCAACCCAAGAAGTCTTTCTACGTCTGCTGTTGGCACTGGCCTGTGGACTGCTAAGTCTACAGTTCCTGTTATATAGCATTTGTTTACACAAAAGTTTGCTGCAGACCCCTGAAACAAAACAAAGCAAAAACTCAAACCAAAATAACAACATAAAACAAAACCAAAAAGTTAAGGTTCTCCCTTGTGTTACATCCCAGGAGTTTAGTTTTATGAGTAAAGAGAATGCCCCATCTAAATTCTTCTTCTGAGTGCACAAGGTTTCACACATATATCAGCAACTAGCTGAGAGTCTGGAAACTCAGTGTCCTGCCATGCTAAACCTGGGGGTCTGGGCAAAAGGTGTTTTCTCACCGACTGTTGCCTAGCCAGTGCTGTGAAACCCCCTCCCCGCTATCACCAGGCAAGTTTCACAGGTGAGCAGGTCTGTGACAGGAAGCTACTGTATTTTTGAAGGGTACTGAATGGTATCATGCATGCAGGCAAACACCATCTCTAATCTCCTGTGGCAACAAGGGTCTTTTACTGTTTTAGTCGGTCCCCAAGAGTTTGGGGTCCTAGTTGTAACTATCCTATCTACTTGGGGAATAGCTCTGGCTTCTGGTTTCTGGTTTCTGCTGACACAGCCCTCTTTACAGCTGACCTCTGCCACTTTATCTTGGATTCTGTTGCACACTGGCAATTTTTCTTTGTATTTAATGATTGCTCCAGACTTGCTGCAGATGCTTCAAATGTAATGAAGTTTTATCACCAAAATATTGTGCAGTATGGCACGGAGAGCTGACCCTGCTCCCCCCTGCCCTTTGCCCTGAGAAGAAGTGGGGGAGGAATCTCCAGGTGGTTTTCTCAGACAAATCTTACCATATTTTTAAAAAATGTATTTTAAAAACATATTCTATAATGCCTCCTTAGTATTTCTGTCTCCTAAAAACACACCATAAACTCCTTTCTCAATGAATTCACTCAAGGCTCAAGGGAGGAGAAAAAGGTTTTGACTATTTGAAATTGTTCATCTGGCTCTTGAAGGTGGGGCATGATTGTCCCTTCTTCCATGGGCGTCTTTTGAATTCCAGCTTATCTTGCTGTTTTTACT
Source organism: Cricetulus griseus (assembly GCF_003668045.3). NCBI lineage: Eukaryota > Metazoa > Chordata > Mammalia > Rodentia > Cricetidae > Cricetulus > Cricetulus griseus. The sequence continues at coordinate 49,210,212 of NW_023276806.1, read as the reverse complement.
TCAATTGTCTGAGGGGTTACACAGTGTGTTGAGACTTTGTGTACAGAGGGTCAATCAGAATGGGACCAGAAAATGTGGCCAGACAAAAATGTGGGTAACAACTCTTCTTTTTTTTGTCCATCTTTTTTATTTGAATTAGAAACAAGATTGTTTTACATGACAATCCCAGTTCCCTTGTCCCTCCCATCCTCCCCTTCCACCCCCCCACCCCAAATAAAACCTTACCTATCACATATCCTTTCTGTTCCCCCTGGATGGTGAGGCCTTCCATAGGGTGTCATTAGAGTCTATCATATCCTTCGGGATAGGCTCAAGGGAGGAAAAAAAGGTTTTGACTATTTGAAATTGTTCATCTGGCTCTTGAAGGTGGGGAGTATCTTGGCTCAGGGAGTATCCCTCTATGTGGAATGGGCTCCCAAAGTCCACACCTATGCTAGGGATAAGTACTGAACTGCTACAGGACGTCCTGTAGATTTCCAAGGTTTCCTCAATGAAATCCATGTTCCTGGGGTCTGGACCACTCCCATGCTGGTATCACAGCTATCAGTCTGGGGACCAAGAGTTCCCCGATGTTCAGGTCAGTGGTTTCTGTGGGTTTCACCAGCCTGGTCTGGACCCCTTTGCTCTTCACTCATCCTTCTCTGCATCTGGATTCCACTTCAATTCAGTGATTAGTTATGGGTGTCTGCTTCTACTTCCACCAGCTACTGGATGAGGGCTATCAGGTGGCCTATAAGTTAGTCATCAATCTCATTATCAGGGAGGGCATTTAAGGAAGCCTCTCCTCTGTTGCTTAGATTGTTAGCTGGTGTCATCTTTGTAGATCTCCAGACATTTCCCTAGTGCCTGATTTCTCTATAAACCTAAAATGTCTTCCTCTATTATGGTGTCTCCATTCTTGTTTTCTTCTATTCTTCCCCCAACTCAACCTTTCTGCTCCCTCATGTCCTCTGCATCTCTGCTCTTCTTCCCTTCTCATTCTCTTAGATTCCTCCCCCCTCAATCCATGCTCTCAATTTGCTCAGGGGATCTTGACCCTTTCCCCTTCTCGAGGGGACCATGTATGTCTCTCTTAGGGTCCTCCTTGTTTCCTAGCTTCTCTGGCAGTGTGGATTGTAGGCTGGTAATCCTTTACTCTATGTCTAAAATACACATATGAGTGAGTACACACCATGTTTGTCTTTTTGTGATTGGGATACCTGGCTCAGAATGGTTTCTTCTAGTTCCATCCATTTTCCTGCAAATTTCAAGATTCCATTGTTTTTTTCTGCTGAGTAGTACTCCATTCTATAAATGTACCACATTTTCTCTATCCATTCTTCAGTTGAGGGACATCTAGCCTGCTTCCAGTTTCTGGCTGTTACAGATAGTACTGCTAAGAACATCATTGAACAGATGTCCTTGTTGTATGAATGTGCTTCTTTTGGGTGTATGCCTAAGAGTGGAATTCCTGGATCTTGTGGTAGACTGATTCCCATTTTCTTGAGTAGTTGCCATACTGATTTCCAAAGTGACTGTACAAGTTGGCACTCCCACCAGCAGTGAAGAAGTGTTCCCCTTTCTCCACATCCTCTCCAGCATAAATTGTCATTGGTGTTTTTGATTTTGGCCATTCTGACAGAGTTGTTTGATTTGCATTTCCCTGATGGCTAAGGATGTTGAACACTTTCTTATGTGTCTTTCTTAAATTCTTTTTTTTTCTTTTGGTTTTTTCAAGACAGGGTTTCTCTGTGTAGCTTTGGAGCCTATCTTGGCACTCACTCTAGAGACCAGGCTAGCCTCGAACTCACAGAGATCCTCCTGCCTCTGCCTCCTGAGTGCTGGGATTAAAGGCGTGTGCCACCAATGCCCGGCTGGATGGAATGTTCTAGAGATATCTTTTAAGTCCAATTGTGCCATAACTTCTATTAGTTCCTTTGTTTCTTTGCTAAGTTTCTGTCTGGTGTTCCTGTTCAGTGGTGAAAGTGGGGTGTTGAAGTCTCCCACTATAAGTGTGTGCGGTTTTATGTGTGATTTGAGTAATGTTTCTTTTACAAACGTGGATACCTTTGTATTTGGGGCATAAATGTTCAGAATTGAGCCTTCATCCTGATGGATTTCTCCTGTGATGAGTAGGAAGTGAACATCCTTCATCTCTTTTGATTGATTTTAGTTTAAAGTCCAATTTTTGAATATTAGGATTGCTACCCCCACTTGTTTCTTAGGTCCATTTGATTGGAAAATCTTTCCCCAACCTTTAATTCTTAGGTACCATCTGTCTTTGAAATTGAGGTGTATTTCTTGTATGCAGCAGAAGGATGGATTCTGTCTTCTTATCCATTCTGCTAATATGTGTCTTTTTGTAGGTGAGTTAAGACCATTAATGTTGAGGGATATTAATGACCATTGATTGTTCATTCTTGTTTGTTTTTTATTTGGTGATGGTGGTGAAATAATGTGTGGGATTCTATCCCTTTTTCCTTTTGGCTGTTGGTAAAGTGGGATTATCTATTGCCTATAATTTTCTGGTTGTAGTTAACTTCCTTGGGTTGCAGTTTTCCTTCCAGAACTTTCTGTAGGGCTGGGTTGGTGGATATGTATTGTTTGAATCTGGTTTTGTCAAGGAATATCTTATTTTCTCCATCTATATTGATTGAATGCTTTGCTGGGTATAGTAATCTGGGCTGGCATCCATGGTCTCTTAGTTTAGGTAGAATATCTATCCAGGACCTTCTGGCTTTCAGAGTTCCCATGGAAAAGTCAGGTGTAATTCTGATAGGTTTGCCTTTATAAGTTACTTGACCTTTTTGCATTGCTGCTCTTAATATTTTCTCTTTATTCTGTATGTTTGATGTTTGATTATTATGTGGGGAGGAGACCTTTTTTCTTTGGTTCAGTCTATTTGGTGTTCTGTAGGCTTCTTGTATTTTTCATTGGCATGTCTTTCTTTAGGTTGGGAAAGTTTTCTTCTATGATTTTGTTGAATGTTTTCTGTGCCTTTGAGTTGGATTTCTTCACCTTCTTCTATACCTATTATTCTAAGGTTTGGTCTTTTCATGGTATTCCATATTTCCTGGATATTTTGTGTTAGGGATTTGTTGGACTTAAGATTTTCTTTGATTGATGATTCATTTCCGCTAGTGTGTCTTCAACTCCTGAGATTCTCTCTTCCATCTCTTGTATTCTGTTGGTAATGCCTACAGCTGTAGTTCCTGATCGTTTACCCATCTTTTCTATTTCCAGCATTCCCTCAGATTGTGCTTTGTTTATTGTCTCTATTTCAGTTTTTAGGTCTTGAACTGTTTCCTTGAGAAATTTGTTGATACCTTGTATTTTTTGTTTTGTTTTTTTCTTCCATTTCTTTAAGGGATTTTCTCATGTCCTCTTTGAGGTCCTCTATCATTTTCATGCAGATGTTTTTAAGGTCATTATCTTCTGCTTCATCCGAATTGTGATGTTCAGGTCTTACTTGTGTATGGTTCCTAGTCTCTGGTGGTGTCATATTCTGTTGTTGAATGTGCTTTTATATTGTCCTCTTCTCATCCTTTCTTTTGGTGGGTGTAGCAGGAGTCTCTTCCTCTCCTGGTGGTTATGGGACCAAGGTTCCCTTCTGGTAGATGCAAACAGATCCAATATTCTGATGTCTGGCCTCTTCTCCGTGGATAGAGGTGGCACTGTTACCGGGGCCTCAGCAGTGTCCAGTTGTGTTGGATCTCGCTGCTGAGTTCGGATCCGGTGAGCAGATCCCTGGCCTCAGATGACTCTCATAACAATTCTTTTGATGTTTGTTTTTGTTTTGTTTTGTTTTGTTTTCAGATGGGATGTGAGCATGATTTGGTAGGGTACAGGAGAGCATTGTGGAACCCTCAGGAATGCAAGGCTCACCACCTGACCAGGGGACCACAGCTGGAGATATATTTGACCCCACAGCCACCAGTAATTAGCTGCTTCTCAGCAACCTTGTCAAAGTCATCTTCATTAAACTTGGTGAAGCCCCACTTCTCTGCGATGTGGATCTTCTGGTGGCCAGAGAGCTTGAACTTGGCTCCATGAAGAGTCTCAATCACATATTCCTTATTCTTCAGCTTGGTGGGGATGGACATGATGACCTGGCCAGTGTGAACTCTGCCACTGTGCCCTGAGGCTTTCCAAAGGCACCACGCCTACCTACCTGTCTGGAGCCTAGACTGGGAACAGTATTAAGTTCAGAGACTTGGATAACTGCCAGAAAAGTGTCTCCAAGGTCCCTTAGGGCAGCCCACCTAGGCAGCAGGCTGCATACACTACCAAGGAGGCTGCTGTTTGCAACCATTGCACACCAGGCCCCCCACTGGGAAAGGGACCTGGTCAGCTTAATTAATTGCAAGTAGTGAACAATGCTTGTGTGCAATGAGGAAACCATTTGTCTTTTACCCTGTGTTGCAAGTCCTTTGAGTTTTGACAGAGAGCATTGTTTCCTCATTGGAGAGCTTGATTCTTTTGATCCTTTAAAATATTTCTTCTTTATAAAAGCTTCCCACTATGTTCTACCTCTTAAATTTTCCACAAGTTCTCAGTCATGCCAAGCTAGTTTTCCTTTTCCAAGATTAACCTCAGGGCCTAGCATATGCTAGGCAAGTGCTCTACTAGACAGAATTCCAACTCCATCTCCTTCTTAATTGTTTGGGTCTCACATGTAAATAGTGGTTACAGTATAAGCACACCTCTGGTTTAAATTTTTGCTTCATTTTTAGAACATTACAACAACTTTGCTTTATTTTTTCCTTCTGGAGCTGAAATGAACTATGGACTCAAGAGAGAAACCAATTAGTGTCTGGGGATATATCTCAATGATAGAGAGCATACCTATGTCTGGGGATATATCTCAATGAGAGAGAACATATCTATGTCTGGGGATATATCTCAATGAGAGAACATACCTACATGGATGAGTTCCTAGGTTCAATCTCTAGCACCACCACCCAAAAAATCCCTACTTGTCAAGACATTTAAAAGACAAACCATTTGTGCATTTGTAGTAGCCGGTTTTCCAATACTTTAGCAAACCACCCAAGTTAATCAACTTAAAAAGATGAAAGATAAGAGGCAGGCGCATCTCTGTGAGTTCGAGACCAGCCTGGTCTACAAGAGCTAGTTCCAGGATAGCCTCCAACGCCACAGAGAAACCCTGTCTCGGAAAACAAAACAAAACAAAAAGATGAAAGGTGTATTTTAGGTTCAGTTTGGAATGTCCATGGTCCACAGCCCACCACTTTTGGGGCTTGCAGCAAGGCAATCCATCACAGTAGGTATATGTGGCAGAGAAAGCTACTTAACCTTATGACTGAAAGTGTGTGAAGTGTGTGTGTGTGTGTGTGTGTGTGTGTGTGTGTGTGTGTTTGAGAGAGAGAGAGAGAGAGAGAGAGAGAGAGAGAGAGAGAGAGAGAGAGAGAGAGAGAGAGAACAGAGACAACAGAGAGAACAGAGTTCCATAATCCCTTTCAGGTCATATTCCTATTCCCTAAAACTTCCCACTATGTTCTACCTCTTAAATTTTCCACAAGTTCTCAGTCATACCAAGCTAAGGACCATACCCTTAACATGTAAACCTTTGGAGAAGTCCAGATCAAAACTAAATTTAAACCAGAGAACTATAGAACTGTAAATTTAAACCAGAGAAGTGTTTTGTCTTGTTTTATTGAAACGGAATCTCACATAACCCAAAGCTAGCCTTGAACTTACTATATTCTTAAGGATGACCTTGAATTCCTGGTTCTCTTGACTCCACTTTCTGAGTACTAGGACTCTGTCCTAGTACCTGACCATATGTGACCATGCCTGGCCAGAGAAACCTTACTTCCACTTATCGTAGTTTGGATATTGAATATCTGCCTGTTAAAGGCTTAGTGCTCAGAAAGTTCTATGGGGAGGTGCTAAAACCTGTGAGAGGCAGAGCACAAGGGAGATTATTATTGCCTGGATATGAAATATCCTTCCAAAGAGGTTGTGATGCTAATGTTGTCAGCTTGACACACCTGAAGTAAGAGAACCTCAACTGAAGAATTACCTCCATCAGATTGAGCTGTGGACTTATCTGTGGGGCATTATCATGATTGTGGTTGAGGTAGAAGGGCCCAGCCCACTGGGGGTGGTCCCATCCCTAGAAAGGTTGGACTGAGCAATATAAGAAAGCTAGCTGATGATGTGAAGGTTATCTGACTGAGACATCTGTCACCCCATTGATCACCAGGGTTGATTCAGCTGATCTGGCTGGCAAGGCTGGTGTCCCCTTCCTTCCTCACTGCTCCATGAGAATCCCTCCCTAGGACAGGTCTTCAAGCAAGGGTATATGAGTAGCTGCGCTCCCCTGCTAGAACCTCTCAAGAAAGTAGCTGGGCAAGCCAGGAAGAGGGAGCCAAGTAAGCATCCCTGCACTGTGTCTGCCTCAAACTCCTGCCTTGACTTCCCGTCATGGCTTCTCTCAATGATGGGCTATATCCTGTAAGCTGAAAGAAACCTTTCTTCTCCAAGTTGCTTTTTATCACGGTGTTTATCACCATGACAACAACAGAAACCAAACTAGAATGGGTAGCATGTGTTAAAAGCTTGGTTGCCAGCTGATGGGGTATTGGGAATTAGATGCTGAGCGTTTTGACTTTATTAATGAATTGATTTCTTGGTAGATTCATAACATGGTATCATTTTTGAGAGGTGGGACCTAGCTGGAAGAAGAAGGTTCCTTAGGGGGCATGGCCTGGAAAGATCCTGGGTCCTTCCAGTCTCCTCTACTTCCTCGCCAGCACAGGCATCTTCTCTGCCACATGCTCCCTGCCATGCTGTGTTAGCCTTGCCTCGAACCCACAGCAGTGGAACCAGCTGATCATATACTGCCATCTCTGAAACTCCAAGGTAAGATAAACTCTTCTAATTAATGCTCTGTCAGATGCGAACCCAACAGGCACAGATGTCCTTCGGGAGTTTGTCTTTAAAGAGGATCATCAGATCCAGGCTCCTTCCTTTTTCTCCTTTGCTTTCTGACTGTGAGTTCTACCACACTCTCCTGCCATCATCTGCTGCAGGCCCCAAACAATGGGGCCAATAGTCCCTGCCTGGCATCTCGCAATCTGTGAGCCATAGAGGCTGCAATGAGCACGACTGCCATGGTGAGCTCTCTGGGAGCGATGGGACCTTAGAATTTGATGTTTGCTTTGTTGTTTCCATTTTGTAGAACTTACAGATACTACTATTGTGCCTTGACAATTGGGGCCCAAAAGAGCTAGCAGAATCCAAAAAACATTCAGTCTCTCTAAAGAAGATGCTGTCCACTGTTATGTTGTCAGAAAGCCCTCAAAGAAAGTAAGAAGCCCAGGACCAAATCACGCTAGATTCAGCATCTTATTATTCCATGTGTCCTGCAACACACATGCTGATGTATCGCTGTGAAGAACCAACACACTAAGAAAAACAAGGAGAAAGCGGAGGAGTATGCCAAACTTTTGTTCAAGAGAATAAAATAAGCCAAGTAAAAATAATTTTGAAAATGCCAGGAATAGATTGCCAAGAAGCATGGGCTGTCCTCGGTAAGAGCTTCCATTTCTGAGTCTGAGTCCAATCAAAACTCTTTTAAGAGTAACAAATGAATGACCAAACCTTGGGGTGGGGGTAAGCAAATGTTTTGTCTTACAAATTGAATCACAACAAAGAGAAATATACCTCTAAAAACTTACCCTATCTATCTCAGAATATTTTCAGGTACTATTAAAATTAAAAAAAAAAAAAAGGAGCAGTGAGATGGCTAAGTGGATAGAGGTATTTGCTACCAAGCTTGATGCCTGAGTTTGATCCCTTGTGATACATGGTGGAGAGAGAGCCCATCACAGTGGGTTGCCCTCTGATTCCACACACCCACTGTACCACTGTCCAAGATAAATGCTTTAAAAACATTGAAAATAAGACTGCTTTTAGCCGGGCGTTGGTGGTGCACGCCTTTAATCCCAGCACTCGGGAGCAGAGGCAAGCGGATCTCTGTGAGTTCAAGGCCGGCCTGGTCTCCAGAGAGAGTGCCAGGATAGGCTCCAAAGCTGCACAGAGAAACCCGGTCTTGAAAAAACCAAAAGAAAAAAAAAAAAAAAAAAGCTGCTTTGCTCTGAAATTCAGTGCCATCCTGCTAGGTGGTCTGTGAAATTATTGGAACCATGTGATTAAAACTGTGAGAAATCTCTTTTCTGGGAGATTTCTTCCCACTGTCTGGTGCCAGGTTTCAGCCTTTTCCTTCTCCCAGCAGGAGATTGCTAAGGAAAATTCCAGTTTCTTAGAGTTCATCATTTCAATAGTCTGAAAGTCAGATTGAGGGAAAACAAGTGTCTTATTAGAATTTACTCATTTCGGGCTGGAGAGATGGCTCAGAGGTTTAAGAGCACTGACTGCTCTTCCAGGGGTCCTGAGTTCAATTCCCAGCAACCACATGGTGGCTCACAACCATCCGTTATGAGATCTGGTGCCCTCTTCTGGTGCGCAGATATATATGGAAGCAGAATGTTGTATACATAATAAATATATAAAATCTTAAAAAAAAAAAAAAGAATTTACTCATTTCTTCCAGGCCAGTTACAACTTCACCATATAGATTCCTACGGGGAAAGGAGTTTTAAAAATGGCATTGTTAGCTTGCTCTGACCTTCAGTGACCAGCATATCAAGGAACAACTGATTTCATATAGGCACAGGAGGCAGGTTCTCATGCAGATAACACCAGTTTGGTCCAGTTCCCATACGCCTAAGAAGGAGTCAGGGCCCCTCCAGATAGTCCTTATCTGAACATCCTGGTCTTGGCCCACTCTCAATAGAGGACATGGTGATAAATGCCCTTCTTTCTTCACTCATCACATATTCTCAGCCAGCAACTTTTTGTTTTTTCCTGTCTTGGATGAAGATTTCCCATGTGGTTGTGGTGGACTGATGGCAACTGTCTCTCATGCCTTTAGCCCCTAGGCCTCGGGTGTCTGTCATTGATTGATCCTGAAGTCAAAAGACAAGACCTCCTGAGTAAATTGGGAACCTGGAGGATAGGGATGGAAGTTGGAAGGGGAGGAGGGAAGGGGAGTGGGGAAAAAGGTATAACTCAATAAAATAAATAAACAAAAGAGAAAAATGCAGCTGGGCAGGAAATTAAAAAAAAAAGAAGAAGAAGAAATTAAAACAGCCAGGGCCATAGAGATTTTGATCCAGTTCCAAATAAGAAGACCCAGAATGGTGCCACCTAGAATAGACTGTAAAGAGACTATGGAAGCATCTACGGGTGTCGTAGCTTCTCAGAGATGGGGTTGCCGCTAAGTGCTAAAACCTAGAAGCTCTTAATTCATTCCTTTAGTCAGCACATCACTGCCCAGTGCCTTGCAACATGTTACAAAGTGTAGGAATTGTACCAGAAATTAATATTATATGAGGAAAGTTTGTTCCATCTGAGAAACTAGAGAACATTCAGAAAGTGGCAGGGATCCCCCATAATCCTGTCTCATGCTGCTGGTATTTGAGTGAAAATCTCAGCAGAGTCCAGCACAGGAATGCTCAGAGCAACTGAGTTGGTTTGGAGGAAACATTCTTAGCAAGCCCTCCTCCAGGCCAGTTGTGCATTCCTGAGAATGGCTTGAAAGAGTGATGCTTACAAACACAAAAACATACAGTTTAGTGTTCAAGAAAAGACTCAGGTGGTGGTGCACACCTTTAATTCCAGCACTCATGAGACAGAGGCAGGTAAATCTCTGAGTCCTAGGCCACAGAGCAGTTCCAGGACAGCCAGGGCTACACAGAGAAACCATGTCTCAAAAAAACAAATAGGAGAGAGAGAGAGAGAGAGAGAGAGAGAGAGAGAGAGAGAGAGATCATGAAATAAAAGGCTGAAACTCTTGGGCATGTTTACTTTATCTGCTATCTATATTGCATGGCTTATTTTATAGATAAAAACAGCTTATTAAGGTATGATATGATCTAGTAGTTTCAGTTCCTTACTTATTTTTTCTTTCTTTCTTTCTTTTTTGTTTTTTTGTTTTTTTGTTTTTCAAGACAGGGTTTCTCTGTGTAGCTTTGGAGCCTATCCTGGCACTCGCTCTGGAGATCAGGCTGGCCTCAAACTCACAGAGATCCTCCTGCCTCTGCCTCCCGAGTGCTGGGATTAAAGGCATGTGCCACCAACGCCCGGCTCAGTTCCTTATTCTTTATTATAAAGAGTGTGTACATTTCATTTTATCTTACAAATCAAACACATTTTTATCTGCCTGCTTACACATAACACATAATGTATTGTGTGAAATAGACAATTTACAGAAATGTGTATCACCCATGTTCCTCTTTGTTGGGTTTTAATTAAAGGCTGATACTAACCTTCTTTGGGAAGATAAAATATGTTTCTCTCCTGATAGTAAACAAATGTTAAATGTGTGATGGACTTAAACTCCAATATTGAAATAAGATGATCAGTGTCTGTTCACCTACTGCAGTAAAATGAAGTGATCTGTGTGGTGTTTTTCTTTCTTTGTTTAGTTCTTATGTAGAAAGAGTTTTTTTTAAAAAAAAAAAACAAAAACCAAAAAAACTTCCCCTTAGAAACTAAGTTTTTGAAATCCCCTATGTCCACTAACTTTTTACAATTAAGATGGAGAAGACTTACTCTGTGATTCATGAATGGGTTGAAATATGCAATTGAATTTTAACTATTTGAGAATTTCTGGCCAGCAGGTGGAGGGCCAGACTGGACACTACCCTGGAAGAGGAGTTACCTGCAAGGAGGACCTGGAAACTGTCTTGCCCTGGGGCATCAAGTCTGCACATAAGGAAGGAGAGATGGAGAGTTGGCCGCTGGGAGAGGCTGGGCAGCCTGGTCCTCTAGAGTGCAGGGTATGGAGTAGGTGACTCTTTAGTCAGAAAACTGCCCCCTGTGCAATCTTCAGCAGCCTGTCCAAGGCCATGACAGCCCCTCATGTGACTATGGAGATGGAGGAAGTCCCACCTTGCTCAGTCTTCAAGAGAAGGAAGCAAGACTGCCTGAGCTGCTAAATGCATCTGAATTGGTAGACATGACAGGCGAGTGAGTGACAGGGAAATGATAGAAGTCTCCACTAACCCAAGACCAGAGAATCAAGAGCACAGATTTCCCAGCGCCAGAGACACATGTCCTCACTGAATAGAGATACCCATTTCATACTTTCCCAACTTTCATCAGCTCTAGGCCCTTTCATCAGCTCTAGGTCTGCCTGCCTCATCGGTCAGTATGTTTCTTTGCTGCTCAGTCTCCCTATTCACGCTCAGCTCTACTGCAAACAGCCCCACAGACCCAGCACAAGAATATCTTCACAGCTGTGTGGGCATCCAATTGTACAGTCAAGTTAAAACAAAAGATCAAGCGTCTTATTTTGTGATAGAAAGCCTGACCCTGGATATCAATTAACAACACTGATCTATAGGGCAAGATTAGATTTTAACTGTCAGCAGCTCATCTTTTAACTGTTCACCAGAAATTAGCTAAGCCCTATGAAGATGTTGGATAAACAGAGTTTTACATAAGGAGATTCATAGGCCTTGATTCATCAAGTGGAAACAGGTACACCCAGTAACAATTAAAATGAAGAACAAGTCTGCATTCCCAAGAATGAAAGGGAAAAGCATCCAAGAGTCATTATAAACTTCAAAGGTACCATGAAGTGGAACGATGGACTCCAAGTGCTTTGGTGACACAAGGGGCCACATGTCTTCCTGGTGGCACTGTAAATGTATTCATAGAACAGGCACATAATCTCTTATGACACCCCACAACTGGTCTTTCCCGGTGCCCCAAAAAGAGGGAGACAATGAGTTTAAAGGCAACCACACTGGTGTAATGAAAGCTAAAATGTTAGAGGTGCCAAGTAGCAGGAAAGGGTTAGAAAAATTGTACTTTACCTACAAGAAGGAATACTAGATAACAGCTAAGTCTCATGAATGTACATGTAAGCAGAATACTGATATGTCCCACTTTAAAATATACATACATATATATATATATATATATATATATATATATATATATACACCGCAGGGGCAGGGGGCTAGAGAATGGCTTATTGGGTAAAGTGCTCGTTATGCAAGCATGAGGACCTGAGTTCAGATTCCTTGTATCCACTTTAGTAAGCCAGGCTTGGGCTGGGCACCTGTCATCCCAGGGATGGGAGACAGAGGCAAGAGGATCCTAGGAGCTCACTCACCAGCCAAGTAGAGCTTCAGATTCAGTCGATGGCCCTGTCCCAAAGCTTAAGGTGGAGAGCAGCAGAGAAAGGCAGCCATTGTCGACCTCTGGTCTCCACATGTTCACATACAGATGTTTGCAACTAAACATACACGTGTGCACATGCATGCACACACCACACTTTCTTATGCAAGGGGTCCAAGCCAGGGCTCTATGTGTGCTACTCAGTTACTCTACTAATGAGCCCAGTCCGTGCCAATTTTTTGAGTAAAAGGTTAAATAAAGAAAGAGCAGAACCTGTAGAGTGAGCAAAGTCCTGAGTGAATGTGTATTTTTGACACAGGCACAGCTATATTGAGGACTACAAGACCTTGAATCTATGGGACTATTAGCAGAACCATCACCCGTACTTCCCAGGCTCAAAAGGAATGGCAAAGCTTTTCTTGGGAGTCAAAGTCTTTATGAGCAATTGATGAGTGTGTGCAAGGACTAGCAACTGCAGCTTCCTCCTCGTGGGTGTCCACAGCATAAGACTGCATGATTACAGTGACCTCTTATCTAGATTGGCTAACCCTACCCCCAGCCTTGTGCTGTACCTAATAAAAACAAGTTGAGGGTCTGGTAGTGGTGGCAGAACCCTACCGGACCCCACTTTCACTATACGTGTGTCTATCCTTTCTTCATTCCCTGGTTGCCCCTAGTCAGGGCTCTGGAATCCAAGCCACACTGATCCTGGCAGGAACATATGTGCACATGATTAGAGCAGGCATTATTAAAAGTCAAAAGAATCTGAAGTGATGTCGCTAAGTAGACACTGGTCAAGTCCCTACTAGGTTCAGAGCATTTTCTAGGTGGTAAACACCTAAAACACTAATGAACAAGCAGTAACTAAAATACAAGCCATTTTGCCATTATCATCCATGGACAGAAGCATGCAATAACTGTGAACAGTAAGCCATGCAATGTGTATATTTTCTGCTGATGTGCAGTTCACATGCTATAAATGTGCAGCTCTTAAGGGTATACCTGTGTAAATATGGTATCTGTATTCTTTGTGTAATTACCATTCAGATCTAGATAAGGAATGTTTCCAGCACTCCACAAGTTTCTGTCAATAAACAACCTTGCCAAAGTCAACATGCATTTGACCCAATCATACTTCCCATCTGAATGGAATGATAAAGCACACACTTTCCATGTGTGTGGATCAACATTATGTCATTGACAACGTCAGTCAACATTATATCACCGAGATTCATCCATGCTGTGGTGCAGAGCATTGCCACATGTTAAATTATGACATACTATTTCATTACATGATAATGGCTTTATATTAATAAACTGCACTTGATTTATTAATTTTCTGCTGATGAAATTGAAAACTAAGTTGTTTCCTACATTCTGGCATAAAAGTCTTTCATAGCTTTTGGAAGACAAAAGCATAACGAGACAGTCCTGGGTGAAAGGTCACTACTTGCTCAACACTAGTTGACACTGTCAACATTCCAAAGTGGTTATTCTCCCAGCAACACACAGTCCCATCACTTCATAAAGTACCAACTATGGTCAGCCTTTTGGATCTTAGCCATTCTAGTGACTCAGCACTAGGATATTACAGTGTTTACAATGACCAGTGTTTGTTGTGATTTTACAGGCTAATAGGCTACTTGGATATTCACTTTTAGGAATGCATGTTTAAGCCTTGATCTGTTTTGTAAGTTATCTTTCTAGATACATTGTTTTTGGATAAGAGGTCTTTGTTGAGCAGCCGTATTCTCCCAACCGAGCCTGACCCGAATGCCTACCCATAAAGTAACTCAGTCTGGTACCGGGGATGTGAATCATTGAGATCCTGAACAAATCCGCTAGGGGCTTACTCTTCAGTGTGGTTTTAAACTGATTTGGGAGTAAGAGCATAATACAAGTGAAGAAGTGGTGATGGAGGAATCTGAGAAGACAAAGTTTTACATTAACAATGTCTATAAAAGAATGCCACATGGCCATATGAAGTGACACAAAAGCCACACTGGCTTTTGACTTAGAGACCTCAGAAGGACCAAAGAGATGGCCTTCCGCACTGAAGATCGTCTACAAGGGAGTAGACGATCCCCTGGAATCAGGCTTCTCATCAGTTGTTTGTTGTCGTGACAAAATACCAAACAAAAGCGACCTAAGGGGAGAATGATTTATTCTGGTTCAGGAGATACAGTTCAAAGTAGCAGGGAAGGCAAGCAGGAGAGGCGAGTCACAGATGCAGGGATGATGCTCCTTTACAGCACATCTTTGCTTATATCTTCTTGTATCAGGAAACAGAGAGTAAGCAAAAGAAGTCCTTGACTACAATGATCAAAGTCTATGCTCCTAGAAACCTCCTGCCTCCAGATAGACCCCCACCTGCCAGAGAGCCCATAATTGTTCAAAATAGCCATCATTTAGGAACCAAGTATCCAGACATGAGAGCCTGTAAGAGGCACTTTAGCTTTAGAAGGGTATGGAAAGGAGTTGCTGGGACTTTAAAGAGCCTCTGCATGGAGGATTGGATGAGCAAAAAGAGGGAGCTGGTGAGGCTTGGGGTCTGGAACGGGATGGAAAGAAAGGAGAAGGAAAAGGTGGCTCTGGGCTGCAGTGGTCCTGGCTGCTCCTCAAGGCTCCCTGCAAACCAAGGGAACCTGGCATCTTAATCATACATCCTACCCTGCCAAGGCCCTACTTGTTGCCCCAAGTGGCCATCTTTGTGAACACAGGTCTCGGGAGGAAGCGGCTGGTCTTCATGTAGTCAGAGATCTTCTTCAGGCCCTGTGAGTGACAAGGATAGGGCAGGAGCTCAGGTCAGCATCCTGCCAGGATAAGCAGCCACACATACCCCCCATCTCGAGGAACAGCTTTCCCTGTAGGCGCTAATATTAGAGTTCTGAATAGGGAACTATTCAGCTTCCTATAAAAACTCTGGGCAATGGGCTTTGTACCCATATAGAATATATATATATATATATATATATTATATATATATATTATATATATTCAGAAAACCTACTTGATCTTCCAAGATCAGTCTTACTGTACCTACATCTCAGCAAAAGCCAAGGTCAGAGGGGTTAGGTGGCTCCCTCCTGTTCACACAGCTAGTCCATGGGACAGGACTTGAGTCAGTTTGTCTCTAGGGCTCCCATTCTATGTCCTCAGTCCCCCCCCCCCGTCCTCCTGCAGGACACCCTGCCACTCCCTGTCTTCACAGACTTCCTCCTGGATGGTTTACACAGAAACTACCAGTTATAAGACAAGGAGGTCCAGAACAGACCAGTGCAGCAGAACAGAGAGCCCAGACCTCATCCAGTGACCTGGCAAATCCTGGATGAAATGAACAAAAGGAAGAGAGGCAGCTTGGGCTGCTGAGCCAGCCCTAAGAACTCCTGAAAGTAGAGGTCCAACCTGTTGTATTCAGGACCTCAGGCTGATCCCACTCTGCCCAAGCTGCCTCATATCCAGCCCCGTGACAGAGGACCATGCAAAGAGATACCCAGTGTGTTTTGTTCCATCTTACCAGGAGAGCCTGCTCAGATAATTCCTGCAGCGTTCAGAGGCCTAGAGCTGACTGTTACCAAGGAGGCAGGTGCAGCAGGCCTTGGGCTGCAGCCCTCAGCTCTTCCATCCTTCCCTACCATAGCCACACCAGCTCTGGCACGCTCAAAGGCTATTGTATCAGGACCACAGCCAGAGTTGGTACAAACTAACAAGAGAAGATGTATTACTTGCCATAAGGGGATTCCAGACTACAAACTTGTCCTTCTACTGCCTGCAGTTGCCAAGTCTCTGAAAGAATATATTCTGTGGATGTTAAGGAGACCCTGGGGGACCCATGACCGGCTGTGCAGTGAGAGCCAAGCTTCCCTCTATAGCCTCTATAGTCTGTTTCCTTATCTATCCAATGGGACTCACAATACAATGTGCCCTGTAAGTTGATCACACTGATACATTTTACCGAAAAGATAAAAGATGCTAAGCACAGGTCCTGCCAGAGAGCAAGCACCCAGTAAATGTTACTGTTCTGATGTTTTTATTTGAGTTCAGGACTAAGGACCTGCCAGGGAAAGGAAGGCCATCCAAGAAGAAAGAGAATTAGGAGCATCACCTCAAAGCGTGATATGAAGTCCTTCAGGTTTGGGAACTCTTCCAGGCACTTGGGTTCAAATACTTGATTCCTCTCAAGAACATCATAAGCGATGAAATCCACAAAGGTGATCTGCAGGAAGCTGACAGTGAGTGTGCTGGAATCTGGTAGCTTGGGAAGATCAGCAAATCCTCCTTCCCAACCCCTCTGTTTACCTTGTCCCCTGCAAACCACGGCCGCTTGCCCAGGAACTCGGAGTAGAGCCTCATCATTCCCGGGAGTTGCTCCAGGTACCCTGGCTTCAGCTTCTCCTACAGCAGAAAACACTGTGACCACCCTCAGTCCCAAGATTCTGGCATAGGCCTGGCTCACAGGGCTGCGGAGGCCCCACCTGGGCAGAGGTGCAGTCACCTTCCCCAGATGGGGCCTGGGCTAATCCAGACTTTAATTTATTATGTCACCACTGATTAGATCCTATAGGCACCAGCTCCAATATCAGAAGTGATGAGAAGCCATACAGGAATACTCTGTCCCTGAGACTCACCACCGATGTTCAGAACCACTCTTGTGGGTCACACTCGGGACTGTGTGGGCAGGCTCTGGACTCAGATGTTATGCAGAGTCAAAGAAGCAAACAACTAAAGCACTCTGGAAAAGAAGTTGAATGTTCTACATAGTAAAGTGACAGGAGAAAGATAGGACCTTGGTGCACTTTCAAAAAAAAAAAAAAGATTAAGTGAGTGTGAGGGGGTGAAAGGAAAGAAGGAGACAGTTGATTGGCTATGAATTGCCTACTGGGAACATCTGCTTATCACTGTGGGCATCGGGATATGGCTCTGGGAATCTGGTTGGGAAGTGTCCCCAGGTAATGACACCCTTCTATTTCCAGACTGCACCACTTTTTCTCATTGTTTGAGTGTGGACTGTAGAAGCAGTGATGATGTAAAGTCAAGTGGAAGACATAACCCAGCGGGGAAATGGGTGGTCAGAGCTGAAGGATTCTAAACAGTCTTTACTACCCAGGTGCTGATGCTCAACTGTGGAACATTTCTTCTGGTTACTAAAGGCAGTAAAGTTCACTGGGGGTTTCACCTGACAAGACGCTGAGGTTTGAGGGTCACTCTGGGGGCAGCGTGTGTGTGTGTGTGTGTGCTCGCACACGCGCGCGCGCGCCCTCATGAAAGGGTTGGTTTAAGGGTTGGTTTTGTTTTGGTAGTTTTGATTTTGAGATAACCAGGAATGCCTTAAACAGTCCCATCTCAGCCACCAGACTGTGCCACATGACTGCTGCAGTCCAGAACACCATTTCTAGGTGAGCAGTGCTACAAAGTTTAGATGTTAAACACACAGAACAGATGAAAAGGTAAGGGTACAAGCTCCTGTCCCCCCACCTCATCCAGCCCAGAGTAGGACTCACAAAGTCAGGGTTATAGCAAAGCCTGGCCAGCACCATGCGGTTGTCCATAAGTTGATTCTCCAAAATATCCACACGAATTCTCTCCTCTTCCGTCTCCCCACCTGCAACACGCACAGCACAGACTCACTCTCAGCATCCCACCCCAGCCAAAGAGGATAACCACCATCCCCACTGTGCAGCCAGCCCCACTCACACAGGTTGTGCTTTCGGCCAAGGTAACGAAGAATGGCATTGCTCTGGGTGATCTTGTGTGACCCATCAATTAAGTAGGGCAGCTGGATAGGCAAGCAGGATAGTCAGGTGGGATATGAGGTCCCAGCGTCCCTTACTTGGTTGAGGACAGACATGGGGCCTGACACTCAGTGTACTGGGCATGGGAAACTTTCCATGAACACAATGCACACTGAATGGAAGAGCTGGAACACAGCCTATCTCAGAAAGATGGTGTGAACAACCAGGGATAGGTGGATGAGAGCAGAAGGACTGGTCCCAGACCTCCTGATCTGTACAAAATAGGGACATCACCACCTTCCCCAAGCCTCCCCTTCCATGAACGTACATTGGGAAAGTCCAGGCCCAGCTTGAACTTCTCGTTCAGCCATTGGCTTTGGTCATAGTCAGGAGCTGTGGTGGACAAGATAATATGAAATCAAAGGATCCATGTGTTCAGTCACCTTTCCCAAGACCCTCCCAAGGCATCTAAGGCAGTAGACCTGCAAGCCAGTCTCACCCTGCAAGCTTAAGGATGTTTGTAAGGTCTGTGGGCTCCTTCATCACTAAAGCTTACAATAGATTTAGCCAAGAGTGAAGGGAATGGAATCCAATTACATATACAGAGGACCCTCTAATCTTCCCTTAGCATCTTCCATTGTTAGAGCAAACTACACAATGAAGGGTTCTGAAAGGGGCACAGTCTAGGTCCAAAAAGAAGAGGCAGAGCTGAGCAACAAGGGGACTAGATGTGGGTTGTTGGGCGTCAATGGGCAGGAGTTGACGGGGATCTGACTAGGAAGGTGCAATCACCGTCGCCCATAGTGTATCTCTTCTCCTCATAGCTTGAGTCTGTGTACTCCAGGAGCAGGCGGATGGCATGAGCCAGCTGTGAGAAAGGACCAGAGAAGATGAGATTCTTTACCCCCTCCAGATGAGTTCCCACCTCCCTGCCCTAATTTTGCCATCTCCATGCGCGAGCACGCAGGCGCGCGTGCACAAACACACACACACACACACACACACACACACACACACACACACACACACACACACTTCCTCAGCAAGCCCATCTACTGCGTGTAGCCTTACCCCTCCTCCAAGTCCTACTCTCCATTCGCATCCCTCACTCACCCCGCGGATGTCCCAGTAACCCAGTGTCATGGGCATGATTCTGTGGTCTGAAAGGACAGCCTCAGTGTCAGACTAGCCTGGACTTTCTGAGAGCCGCCAGGAATGGAGAGACCGGGACTTGGCTTTGTCAGGTCTTCAGACCGCCCTTCCCCACCCCCAGTTTCGACCAATGCTGGAGTCCTGGGGGCGGGCCAGGCCCACCCCGCAGGGACAGGGATGGGTGAGAGCCAATGCAGCTTGAGCTCAGACGGTACGTGGTGACTTGGCTGTGCGCCTAAAGCAAAAGGCGGGGCTGGGCTTGCCTGCTCCTGACTGTGGCTCCGCTCCCCTTTTGCTGTGGGGCTGCTGTTATCTACCCTTGAGTCTAGATGTCAGTAGCACAGTGATGACAATTCAGAATGCCTGGGACCTTGACAAATGTGTCCTGAGGGCAAAATTATCTCTTGTATTGTGAATACGAGAAAAATGAGGAACTGGAAAACATGATAACATAAATGCACTCATATGCACAAGATAAGTCTTTTTTAAAAATTTTTTATTTTATTTTTCGAGACAGTGTTTCTCTGTGGCTTTGGAGGCTGTCCTGGAACTACTCTGGAGACCAGGCTGGCCTCGAACTCACAGAGATCCGCCTGCCTCTGCCTCCCAAGTGCTGAGATTAAAGGCGTGCACCACCACTGGACAAGATAAGTCTTTCTAATGGAACTTCAACTAAGGTGTGTGTGTGTGTGTGTGTGTGTGTGTGTGTCCTGGGTCAAGTGGTAAATGTATCTAATTTTTCTGTTTTTTAATTTGATATAATATTAGAGTTTAAGAAAATTCATAAAAGGAAAAGTACACACTTATCTTCCATGCACCCTAGTTGCCCCCTTGTTCAGATGCTCTCCTCCAATCTTGACCCTCCCTAGTCCCCCAGTCCTCCCAGCACAAGTACAAAAGCTTATAACCAAGATCCTATTTTCTTTGTCTCCACCATCACCCTGGGGGTGAGTCAGACTCCGAAGGAGCAGTGATTTATAATCCTCTCTATTGCATAACTTCCAGCCAGGCCATGCATGTGGACCTGTAATTTATGACACTTGATGGAACACGTGTCTCTTTACAATGCTTGAAAACCTTGCCCCAAATTCCTGAGGAACGAGTGTTCTTTGTCTTATGTTTCTTCTTTCTCCTTTTAGATGGCTTCAGAGACTGGCCTTGGGACTCTGGGTAACTCAGGCTGGTCATGAATTATCTTCTTTTCTGCTGCCTCAGCTCCCAAGTGCTGAGATTAAGGGAATGCAGCACCATGCCTGTCTCTCCCAGAATGCACCACCAACTCACTCCAATCTTGATAAAAAAAAAAAAAAAAAAAAAAACATGTTTTGTGTTTGTGTTGCTTTTGAGTGTGTTTTAAAAAATGTAGCTGAAGAAGAGGAGACTTTCCCTAGTTTGTGAAATCATGGTGTTTTTTTTTTTTCAGACTTGACTTTTATTAACTTGCAAATCTCAGTAACACTGTGGCATGAACAAATTCTAGCCACAGAAGGTGCCCTTCATGTTCTAGAGACCCTATGAAGGCCTCCTGCTCTAGTGGTACCCTTCTTAGTCCTCTAGAATTCCTGTGAACCAGACACTATTAGAGTCATCAAGCAGTCCTTAGAGGCAATGGGTGAAAGCTGGTAAGTATGACAGCCAAAGCAAGTGTGACTCAAGCTTTATGGGGACCACACAGAGCCATGCAGGGACTTCACTGAGAATACTTCTTCAGGTAACACAGGGATACTCCAGGTGACACAGCCATACTGCAGGTGATCACTAGAGAGGATGGGGTGGACCGACCAGGCTCCTCAGCACAGCACAGCCACTGCCAGACAAGAGAGGCAGGCCAGCCTCAGGGATAGTCACTTCAGGAGGTCACTTTGTTAGAGGAAAAGAAGAAGCTGAGCCTTTAAAAGGCAAGAATGGGACAGGGATCAGGGAATAAAAAGGAGGGCAGGTGAGATCTTGTGGTCAGGAAGAGGAAGGAAGGTGAGAAAGAAAGAGAAAATGGGGCCAGGGTGACTGGGGAATGGCTGCTACCGAGGGCCCCCAACATCATAAGGAGAATGAATCCCATCTCTTGTCCCGTTGCGGTCCCAGTTGTTGCCCCAAGCATCCTTAGCTAGCAGCCATCTTTGTGGGCACAGGTCTGGGAGAAGCAACTGGTCTTCACGCAGGGAGGGATGTGTTCCAGGCCCTGTGAGTGAGGAGATAACAGGAGCGCAAGCAAGCCTGTGTTCCCACGGGGTCTCAAGTAGCTCTACTCTATGAACAACCTTTCCCTGTGGGCGCTAATGCAGGTTCTCTGGAATGCGAATTCTTCAATTTCCTGTAAAAAAAAAAGGGGGGGGGGAGGCTGGAGGCGAGTCTTATACACTAGAGATTCAGACAACTCTCTTAATAATCCTGCAGGCTCTATCTAACCATGACTAGCTAAAGCTATCAGCAAGAGTCGGGCAGGTGGGGTTAGGTGGTTTCCTCCTGCTCACACAGCTGGTCCCTGGAACAGGGCCGGAATCAGCCTGGCTCTAGGGCTCCCATTCTGTGCCCTCTTTGCCCAGTGCCCTCCTCCCTATCTTTACAGACTTCCTCCTGGATGGTTTACACAGAAACTACCAGTTATAAGACAAGGAGGTCCAGAACAGACCAGTGCAGCAGAACAGAGAGCCCAGACCTCATCCAGTGACCTGGCAAATCCTGGATGAAATGAACAAAAGGAAGAGAGGCAGCTTGGGCTGCTGAGCCAGCCCTAAGAACTCCTGAAAGTAGAGGTCCAACCTGTTGTATGCAGGACCTCAGGCTGATCTCACTCTGCCCAAGCTGCCTCATATCTAGCCCCGCTACAGAGGATCATCAAAGAGACACCGGGTGTGTTTTGTTCCATCTTACCAGGAGAGCCTGCTCAGATAATTCCTACAGTGTTCAGAGGCCTAGAGCTGACTGTTACCAAGGAGGCAGGTGCAGCAGGCCTTGGGCTGCTGTCCTGAGCTCTCCAGTCCATGCCTCCCGTAACCATGCCAATATTTGCACAATCACTAAGGCTATTCCTGTCAGAGCCAGAGCCAAAGAGAATCTGAGAAAGCAGAATATTGGATGGAGAGATGACTCCAGGCCATAAACTATTGTGCCGATGCCTCTAGTACCCAAGTCTCTGTACATATCAAGTGGACTCTGGAGGACCCATGATTGGCTGTGAAGTGAAGGCTACTGTGACAGCCCATGGTCAGGTGATGCCATCACTTGTAAGCCTCTCACTCTCTGTTGTATTTAGTCGTTGGATGAAGGGTCATCCTTGCATGGCTCACTGTGCTGCATACAAAGGAAACCACTGAGTACCAATGAAAATAAGTGCATAACTTTACCTTTCAGATACAAAATAAGACACCCAGAGAATAAAGGGAGAAAAGCTTGAGAGTAAAGGAAACTGCCCTATTTGATTTCAGTGTGAAAATCTTCCAACTAGGAGGCTAGAGAGATGGTTCAGTGGTTAAGAGTGATTGCTACAGAACCATGAGGACCTGAATTCTGATCCCAGTATCCATGTAACAAGCTGGGTGTAGGCTCATGCCTAGCATTAATGAGTGGAGACAAGAGGATGGCTGGAGTTCACTGACTAAAAGTCCATCTGAAAACCATGAGCTGAACTACTAGGTTCACACAGAGATTCTGCCTCAAAGGAATGAAGTGGAAAGTGCTGAGGAGCCCTGATGACCTCCCATGCCCCTGTGCATCCATGGAAGACACACACACACACACACACACACACACACACACACACAGAGAGAGAGAGAGAGAGAGAGAGAGAGAGAGAGAGAGAGAGAGAGAGAGAGAGAGAAATTCTTCCAACTGGGCTCCTACATGTCTACTCAATCTACCAACTATATCCCTTGAGTCTCAATGCTTCTCCAGTTGGGGATACACATCAAAAAGGTATTCTGTAGAGGGAAAACGGATACTGTCTGTCTTGTGAACCTATGCCTAGCTTGTCCCCCACAATGTGCAACCAGCACCATTCACACATGCTGTTCTTAGTACAATGTAGCACAAGATGGCATTATTTTAGGTGATCTTGGGACCGGCCATAGCAAACTGTACCTCAACCATGGGATGTACCTGGCCTCTGCCTCACCTGCATAGGGGGAACTGCCTGCTTTGATCTGGATTTGTTTTCTCTCTCTTTTTCCCATACTTGAAATGTAACTTCATCTAAGGACAGGAGTGTGGGACAGAGAGCAGAGGCAGGGAGCTTATCTCTCCCTCCCCCAAAGGCCCTTCCAGATAGCATAGCCCTGAACAGAGGACTACAAGTGACCACTGTCCTATCACAAATTAACTATACCCTTTGTTCTTTCAGAAGCCCTTATCCAGAAATGTCCTTGGGACTTCTCAACAAGAAATACAAAAAACACACAATCTCTCTTAGGTGGTATCAGTAGGCCTTGAACCCATTTTCTCCTGTAACATCACAAAGGGGAACACCCCAGGGAATGGAGAGACCAAAGATGAAGAGAGGCTGAGACCCTGAAAGATTCCATGGAGCAGAGCTGCCCAATCACCTGGACTTTCCCTGTAAGAGAAGATGAACTGGGGACAGGTCCTTGCAGAGGTAGTCTTGAGACCCTTCAAATCACACTGTCTTTCTCTATCTACCTACAAGTGAGACCAGTCTCTACCATATGCTCTGACAATCATAATATTCTGCCTAAGCATGTGGGGCCACACACACACACACACACACACACACACACACATACACACACACACACACACACACACACATACACACACACACACACACACACACAAAATATATACATATGTGTGTGTATTCATGAACTTCAAATTACTTTGAGTATGTATCAAGAAAAGGAAGTAGCATATCATATAGTAATTTTTAAATGATTTTATTTATTTATTATGTACACAACATTCTGCCTCCATGCAAATCTGCACACCAGAAGAGGGCACCAGATCTCATAACGGATGGTTGTGAGCCACCATGTGCTTGCTGGGAATTGAACTCAGGAATCCTGGAAGAGCAGCCACTGCTCTTAATCTCTGAGCCATCTCTCCAGCCCCATATAGTACTTTTTTTTAAGAAACAAATTCTAACAGTCTAATTTCCACAGTAGCTGTAGCATTTTATATTCCTAGCGACAAGGCAAAAGCCTTCCAATTACTCCGCATAATCACCAAGTCTACCATCATCTACTACTTGATAGTGGCTAATCTGATGTGTGTGAGGCATATCTTCAATGTAGTTTCATTTTATGTTTCTCCAATGTTTAGTGATTTTGAGCAACTTTTATGTGCTTATTGGCAATTGTACATCTCCCCTAGAAAAATGTCTATTCAAGTATTTCGCCCAGGTTTCAGTTGTTTTTTTCTTTGTTGTAGTAACCTGTGTGTACAGGTATGTTCAATAGAACACAACCAGACCAATTCCTTATGTGGAGTTTGACATCCAGCAGAGGTATTCAAAAACAAACGGGAAGGATAGGGAAATGACTCAGTCTACAAAGTACTTGTATGCCATTCAAGTACAAGGGCATGAGTTCAGTCCTTTCAAGGTCAAGCCAAGTGCTGCTGTGATGTGAACTGCTAATCCTCAGGCTGGGGAGATGGAGACTCTCTGGACTTACTCTGTAGACAGCTTACCCAAACCAGTGAGTGCCAGGTTCAGTGAGAGATCTTGTCTCAACAAGTGAGGAAAAGGTAGCTTGAGGAAGAGACCTGATATCAACTGCTGACCTCCACATACAGGTGTGCACACACATGCATACACACACACACACACACACACACACACACACACACACACACACTATCCACCATTCACGGAATGTATTTTCTAACTTCTGATATAGAATGATATAACATTACTCTGTTTTAATATTTCTGTCTTCTTAATTTTTATATACTTCCATAACATCTTTTTCCTGATGTTGTTGCATTTGTGTTTAAGCTGGTGTTTAATAAAGGCTGGCTTAAAGGATTTTGACCTTATCAGATTAATCAATGCTTCTCTTCAATGAATAAAGGAAATAATCTCTTATCTTACAAGCTTTACTTTGTAATTAATCGCTTATTTCACAGTGACACGCACAACCTACCTATGAGTGCTTATTTCTTCACTGCTGTAGTAGGCAGCAGCTGGAAGTTGGCATAAGGACAATGCCCAGTAGGGCTT
This sequence comes from Cricetulus griseus, assembly GCF_003668045.3. Lineage (NCBI taxonomy): Eukaryota > Metazoa > Chordata > Mammalia > Rodentia > Cricetidae > Cricetulus > Cricetulus griseus. The sequence goes on along the minus strand of NW_023276806.1, from coordinate 49,184,958 downwards.
TCCTCCAATCTGTTCCTAGACAGTAGGAAGTGCTTGACAAAGGCCAGAATCCATGATTCGGCTGCCATTGAGGATCCTGCTCGTTGGATGCTTCTTCAATGAGTCCAGCTCCTTGGTGGGTGACCTGACAGCACCTCTAGTCACACACTGCTGCTTTGGGGCCTAGGAAAGTAGACCTGCCCATCTCCAGGTGCTCACAGTCAGGTGCAGCCTCTTAAGTGCTTGGGTGAGAGTGAGCCTCCGGGCTGGATTACAGCACCTCCACATGGAAAACCTTCTGTACCTTGTCCTATGGTTATTTCCAGAGCTCTTCCTCTAAACGCTGGGACAAGAATCTCTAAAGCAAATCTTCACAATTTCCTGAATGTTAGCAATATGCCAGACACTGTGGGACAGGCCAGGATCAACAAGGCCAGGATCAATGAGCTGATGATTGAACTTGTTGAAGATCCCACAACACAATCACCAACAGTAGGGAATGCTTACAGCAAAACATCTTGGAATGAGAGATGACTTCCAGGTGAGGCCAGACACTGAACCTGGAGCCTGCTCACCCTTTGCCCATCAGCCCAGCACCTGTCAGATGGCAGGCTCACAGGTAGGCATGGCCAATGCGGGTACTACACAGTGCAGGATTAGGAATGAGGTACTCCTGTAGTGAAGGGACCAGCTCCCCATTTCAGCAGCCATAACAGCCTAGCACGTACTTGCCTGACCACTAGGAGGTCAGATGTCTGCCTCGTGGCAAGGAACCAATCAGAAGTTAGCTGGTGGTGCTATGCTTTACGGCTCTGGGTGTGCTTTACGGACAAGTGCACAGCAGTGATGTGCAGAGCATAGCAACCGCCCGGGGAGGGCCTATGGGCCATAACCACCAGTTGACCAATCAATACAGGGCAAACCCTCCAAGCCTGGAGGCACACCAATCCTGAGTCTGTGTGTACCCCTAGACACTCCCCTTATGCTACCCTATAAGATCTCTATGCTGTGGCTTCGAAGCGTCTTTCCTAGCCATCCGCCATGGTGGATGGATGAAAGGCCCGAGCTAACATGGGGTTAGCTCGTTAAACAACTGCAATAAAGCCTCTTGCGTGTTGCATCAACTGGACTGGACATTGAGTTCTTGGGTGACAGTCCAGATTGGAGATTCCTCAATCTGAGGGTCTTTCAATAGAATCCCACTGTCGGGGGACATTGTGATCTCTCTCTTTTCAAAAAGATTCATTAATGTATGTATGTGTGTCTGCTTGCCTAAGTTCATGTGCACCAAGTGTATGTGAGGGTCCGAGCAGGCAGCAGACAGCATCAGATTCCCTGGAGCTGGGTTTACAGGTTATTATGAGCCACCATTGTGAACCAAATCCAGGTCCTATGCAGGAACAGGAAGTGCTCTTAACAAATTAGCCATATTTCCCATCCCTGTGCATGATCTTACTTCCTGCTTGATTGAGAGCCCACCCCCATGTTCCCATCACCTAACTGTCCTTAGGAATAACAGAACAAAGACTGCACTCCTCTGAATCACAGGAAATAAGTGCAGTCACGCCTCCGAATCACAGGAAAGAAGACACGACACAAAGCAAGTGTGGCTCATACTTTACTAGAGACCAAACAAGGCTGGGCCATCCCGCTATGGAGACGGAGCCTGCATACCAGGCACTATGGATCTTTGGGCAACAGTGGGGGGTGGGGTAGAGTAAAGGCATCAACTGAGCTACTGAAAGGACAGTGGGGTTGTCTGGGAAAAAAAACATGACAGAAGCAAACAAGAGAAGAAAGGGACTTTGCCAAGGGTGAGGCTTGAGTAAAAAACAGGATTCTTGTAGAGGGGAAGGTCATGAAAAGACAGAGGCAGAAATGGGGGGCTGATGCAGAGAAGTTACTGGAAGCTAGCTGCAGCTCAGTCAGTGTCCAGGGAACCAGGGGTTGCCAATACCAGCAGTGCAAGGTCCTACTTGTTACCCCACGTGGCCTGTTTTAAGTACAAAGGGCTTGGGAGGAAGCGGTTAGTCTTCATGTAGGCAGAGATCTTCTTCAGGCCCTGTGAGTGGGAAGGAGAAAGCAGGACCTCAGTTTTGCAAACTCATTCTAGGAACATCCAAGAGACTTTAACATCCAGATGTAGAAAATCCACCCAACCACCATGCAAAATCAGGCCCACCATCGCCATTCAGCAGGGATGCTGAGGTACCCAGAGGTTAGGGAACTTCCTCATTCTCCAATGGCTAAGAGGGTCAGCCCAGCTCTGTGGCCTCCACTCTGCTCTCTGTGCACTCCCCTCCCGACTCCCATAGTGGGCGCTGTCACTCCTGGCTGCATTGACATGTCTATGACAAAGAGAAATAAGGATCCAGAAAACCCAAAGGGCTGAGAACTTGCATGTGAGGCTTAGAAGAGAGCCCAGGTCCCACCCAGTGACTCAGCAAACCCTGAGTGTGAGTGGAGAGGGGGAGGGGACTTCAAAGTAAGGGGCAGCCAGCTCCAGCTGTTCACCGGAAGCCTCTCCACTTGAAGCCTGGGCGCCATCTCCCTGAGCCCCAACTAACCCCATCTATGGCTCTGATGCAGTAGAGTGTGTTACAGGACACCTCAGCAAAGAATACACAGGTCATTTCTAAAGACCAATAGAGCCAGAGCTACCAGCCCCCAACAAGCTACACCCATCTGTGCCTACAACTAGGGCTTCTGGACTCAGCTCTTGCACACTCCCAAGGCCACTCCACTCCAGAACCAGGGCTGATAAGAACTAACTAAAAATTAAATGCATCCCTTGATGGAGAGTGGAGAAAGAGAAACACTTCCAGGTTGAGATCTGTTGCTATACTAATGGCGCCAATATGCAAATCTGGAAAATGAAAAAATAAAAAAGTGGGTCTTGTTCATGTCAAACCAGAGAGTTCAGCATAGCCATGATTAACTGTGGGCCAGCCAGCACTTTAATGCCACATGCATCTCTGCTGTGCCTACTGCTTCCAGAGGCACTCAGTTCCAGAATGGCCTGCTGGGCCTGACCCTGTGCCACACACAGAGGAAAATTCCAAAGAATCTGAATAAAAATAAAAGTATGATCTCACTTCATAGAGGAACATGAGATATGAAAGAAGAGAGGGAGGCGAGAGCACACCCACCAACAGAACTCAAGATAAAACTATCCCCCGGGAACAGCCCAGGATCACGATGCTTCCCTAGACATGAACATTAAATATGACCACTGAGGACATCTTGGTTCTGCACATCAATCTGCCTTGATCTCGGCCTAATGGTTGCAGGAACAAACACATTCTTCACATGTTCTGCATACCACAGGTCCTGGGCAGGAAACTCAGGCTGTACAAAGCCTGACTTTCCTTTTTGCACAAATCAGAGAGACACTGAATGCTGCCTTTAGAAGCCAAAGGCAGTCAGGAGTCCAGAACAGTCTCTGCTGGAGCTAGGACCTTCGAAGATTCCTTCTCAGTCCAGAGGGACACCTAACTCTATCCAGGTTGCCAGATGTTGAAATGATACATTGACTCCACAGATCTAAGAGGCTGCTCAAGGGTCCTGGCTGGCTCAGTAGTTCCTTGTTATTCTTCTTTTAACCCCCGGGACTAGGGGAGCATCCTGGAAAGGGGAAGGGAAGGACATACAAGAGGATGGGGGATCAGGGCATCACCTCAAAGCGGGCCACAAAGTCCCTCAGGTTCGGGAAGGCATCCAGGCACTTGGGCTCAAACATTTGATGCTGGTCAAGGACATCATAGACGAGGAAATCTGCAAAAGTGATCTGCAGGAAGCCAGGGTCAGTGGGATGGGATCTGGTTACCTGGGAAGAATGGCGGCTCCTCCTCTCCACCAGTTACCCTCTTTACCTTGTCCCCTGCAAACCATGGCGATGTGCCCAGGAACTCGGAGTAGAGCTTCAAGTGATCTGGGAGGCCCTTCAGGAACTCTGGCTTCCGTTTCTCCTGAAGCAGAAAACAGCTGTCACCACCCTCATACAGGCTCAAAGGGATCAAAGTATGGCCTGGCAGGGCTGGGCAAAGGAGCAGGCACCTTCCTAATACTGGGCCTGCAGGATCTGACACCTGCTGTTTTCATGGTTAGACGCCTATCTGCTAGTTTCATTTCTCAGGAGTGATTGGAAGTTAGAGGGGATGCCACACTGGCCCCTGAATTTGCCACGACTGACATCTAACCTAGGACTTTGTGGGCAGCTGGCAGCTTCTTGACCCAGAGGTCCAATAGAAGCACAAAAGCAAAGTACTCAACAATATCAAGAGAAGAGATGAAGTGACTTCTAAGCGATGATACAAGAACAAATACTCCAACACTTTCGGAGTAGGGTGAATATAGCTGAACAGTGTTGGGTGTTGAAAGGGGCAGTGGTCCTCCAGCTGACCACAAGCTGCCTTTTAGCAAGAGGACCTCATTTGTGCTACTACTGAAATTTGTGCTCTGGGAAAACTGTTCAGTGTGTTTCCGAATACCCAGGACTTCTTTCCCTCTGGTTTTCATCTGTGAACTTCAGGAGTAGTGGTTGGTGGGTGAACCGGACCAGGTGGTACATGGTAGTGGTCAAGGTCAAAGTTGAAGAGAACTGAACATATGACTTAACTAAATAGGGAATGAATTCCCAATCATTGGTGTCATGACAATACCTCAAAACTTGGAATTGACACGTGGTGTTTATTGACAAAATGGTGGTGGATTGGGAACTCAACATGTTGGTAGGATAGGAAAGCTTGGCAGATCAGTATGGGTGGGTTCAAATTCCAGACAACAAGTGTGGGTATGAACACAAGCCCTTAATGCCTCCTACAAAGCCAGGCTATGCCACACAGGAGGGACTCACAAAGTCAGGGCTGTAGCAGAGTGTGCCCATCTGAATGCGGGTGTCCATAACCTGCTTCTCCAAAATGTCCACACGAACCCTCTCCTCTTCTGTCTCCCCACCTGCAGCACACACAGCAGAGACACTCAGCATAGCCCACCCCAGCCAAGCCCAGGGAGGTGACCACCACGCCCCACCCTGCAGCCAGCCCCACTCACATAGGTTGTGCTTGCGGCCAAGGTAGCGCAGGATGGCGTTGCTCTGGGTGACCTTGTATGGCCCATCAATTAAGTAGGGCAGCTGGATAGACAAGCAGGGACAGTCAGATGTGTTGCAGGCTCTGTGCACCCCTTCCCTGGGTAAGGACAGACACAGGGCCTGGCATTCAATGTGCCCGGCATGGTGAGCTCTCTATGAACACACTGAATAGGAGAGCAGGGACAGATGACATGAAGAGCTGGGGCACAGCCCATCACAGAAACACTGTACAGCCACCAGGAGCGGGAGCAGAGAGCTGAAGCTCTGATCCCAAATCCCTTCAGCCAGGTGAGGAGATGAGGTGGGAACATCATGCCCTCCCCAGACCTCCCTTTCCCTGCACCTACATTGGGGAAGTCCAGGCCCAGCTTGAATTTGTCATTCAGCCACTGGCTTCGGTCATAATCGGGAGCTGTAGACAAGATGGTGTGAAAAGGGATCACCGGCATCTAAGCCTCCTTACCTAGTACCACCCCCACCCCACCCCCAAAGAGTCAAGGGTGGGACCCCTTGTGCAGGGAATAGTAGTCTGACCCAGTCAATCTTCCATCCCAAAGTGGTACACTTGAATAGTGCCATAATGGCTGTAGGCCTTCCATGACTAAGGCCTACAAAAGCACTAAGCCAGTACTGGGCAAACCTCAGCCAATTACAGTCAGAAAAGGGCCGGCATACCAGAACCAAGGTTCTGTATTGAGAAACAAAGATGCACCCTAAAAGAGGTTTCTCGAAGGGAATCGCTCTGGGTTCATCTGGAGCTGAGTCACAGAGCTGAGACACAGGGAACCAGGCAGAAGCCGCTGGGCACCAATAGGACAGAGTTGGGAAAGAATCTGACTAAAAAAGAGTGTCATTACCGTCCCCCATGGCGTATCTCTTCTCTTCATAGCTTGTCTCTGTGTATTCCAGGAGCAGGCGGATGGCGTGGCCCAGCTGAGAGAGATGGCCGGTAACAAAAGTCACAGTTAGGGAGATCCTAGATGTGTGACTTCACCTCTTCTAGGAAAATCTCCCCACCTTTCACTAAAAAGAGAGATGGGGGAGAGGGAGGGAGGCAAACAGAGTGGAGGGAGGGACTGGGCAGGGTGGCTCTGACAGAGACAGGTAAAGGGCTCAAGAAAAACCTGTTGGGCATCTTCCTTTGTGTTGACCCTGGGCTCTTCCCACCTGGGGGCCCAACCTTTCACTCACTCCACGGATATCCCAATAGCCCAGAGTCACGGGCATGATTTCTGTTCCAGCCTTGGAGACTGCAGTCAGGCCACGGGCAGAAGACTCCACTTGCAGAAGCAGCGCACAGCGTGGAGACTGAGCAGTTCCAGAGCGGCTCTGCCCCGCCCCTAAGTGAGCCGACCCCGGAACCATAGAGCCCAACTCACCATGACTGTAGGAGTCAAAGCCAATCCAAGCCCAGGGCTATAATCCGGAGGCGGGGCTGAGTTTTCAGAAACCAAAGGCAATTATAGGCAGACCTGCTCCCGTCTGCCCCCTGCTGGATCCTTCTAGATCCTGCGGTATCCTTGGAGACGCCAGCTATGACCTGTTCTGCTCCTCTCCTTTCCTTGTGGACGGGTTTTCACAACTAGACTGTGGGAATCTGTCATTCAGGGAGGCTCAGATCTCAACGTATGGATAAAAAAGAATTCTCTCGGCCTAAGAGTCTATTCTTGTACCCATCACTGGAAGAAAGAACTCTGCCAATCTAACAAACTCCAGGCTTTATTGTCCCACAGCCTGGAGGTATAGGAGCAGTGAAATGGGAACGACCCCAGCTGGACAGGGCCAAACAGAAGAGAAGTTTCTGTGTCTTTGGGGGGAGACGATTTGGGGGCTGTCTGAGTTACTTTCCTATTGCTGTGACAAACGCCATGACCGAGGCAGCTGTGGTGGTTTGAAAGAAAATGACCCCCAAAGGGAGTGGCCCTTTTAGGAGGTGTGGCCTTGTTGGACGAAGTGTGTCACTGTGGGGGCAGGCTTCGAGGTCTCTTTTCTCAAGCTTCACTCAGTGTGACAGCCGACTTTCTGTTGCCTCTGAGTCAAGATGTAGCACTCTCAGCTCCAGGACCATATCTGTCTGCATACCGTCACGTTCCCTCCATGATGAAAATGGACTGAACCTCTGAAACTGTAAGCTAGCCCCTTCTCCCCCGCAATTAAATGCTTTCCTTTATAAGAGTGGCTGTGGTCATTGTGTCTCTATACAGCGATGTGAACCCTGAGACAGCAACTTACAGGAGACCGTTTAATGAGAGTTTAGAGTTTCAGAGGGAGAGTCCACGACCATCATGATGAGAAGCATGGCAGCAGGCAAGCAGACAGCGGGGCATGGTGCTGGAGCAGTAGCTGAGAGCTTATATCTGATCTATAAGCAGGAGGCAGAGAGAGAACTGATAGGAAGTGCATGAGCTTTTGAAATCTCAAAGCCCACTCCCAATGACACACCTCCTCCAGCAAGGCCACACCTCCTAATCCTTCCCAAACAGTTTCACTAACTGGGGACCAAGACTCAAACATATGAGCCTATAGGGGGCATCTCATTCAAATCACCACCAGAACCCAGCTCTTTGGTCATCAAGCTAGTGACTACATAAATGAATGAGTACTTTGGCCATATCTGTGAACTAAATCCAAGAATCAGATACAGAGGGCTTCTGAGATTGAAATGTTCCCATCACCATGGACAGAACCCTGAACTCAACATCATGAAGTGGCGAGGAGGGACCAGATGCCTCTCCTGATTCTAAGGGACAACCGGATTCTGTCCAGAGAGGACCTTGAACGACTCAGCAGAGGACCCAAGTACCTAACAGTCAAACTCTCAGCTGTCCAGCTCACTGGTTTCAGTCCTGGCCCAAGCTCCTGCCTCATCTCATGTGTGTTTGGGTACCAAGAGAGTGGCTCAAATGTCTTGTAAGTCACTGTGGCACCTGTGGTTAAAACTCAAAGACAAAACCTTACCAATGTTACCTGAGAGCAAAGCCTCTCTTTTTCAGGTTCTTAACATCAGTGACTTTTAAAAGCAGAATTTAAAACAGTCTCAAGGGGCAGGGGGGTGGCTCACTTGGTAAGTATTTTCCAGGCAATGCTAACCCATATGAAGAAGTTTGTCATGGTGGCAGACATTTATAAACCCCAGTGCTGGGGAGGTGGAGACAAAAGGTTCCAGCAGGTTTCCTGATGCCTGTCTAGCTGATTCAGCAGATTCCAGGATGTCAACTTCTAACCTTCACATACACGTGTACACATGTGCACACACAGGAACACATATACACAACTTAGGGGGCTCAGGGTCATGAAGTCAAAAAATTTGCTAAGTGGGGAGGCAGAGGAATGAGTAAATATTTGAACATTTACGTGAAGTTGGGAAGTAATTGAGGCTGAGAGGGAGGAGAGAGAGAAGCAGAGGTCCTCTGGCTACCTAAGGGCTGTCTACTAGAAAGCTCATTGATGAATCTGAACGGGGAGCATCCAGCAACAGGTGAACAGAGGTAGGGTCAAGGGTTCCATGTTCAGCCTTCATGCTGAGCTACTTCTCATTGATTGAGCCTGTTACTTCCAGGGGTGCAGAGATTATCTGAACCAGCTGGAACAAAGCTGTGGCACAGGCCACAGGCAGAGGTGGAGAATTCCAGACACACACTCTACTCTCTAGGAGCAGAAGGTCCACTCTGGGAAGAATCCACTCTGTTCTGACATTGATGAATAGTAGTGTTCACTCAATACAGTAGGATGCTCTGAGCGATACCGGTGGCAGCATGTGGCCTGGACTGAATTATAAGTAGCTTCAACAAGTTCAGAGGAGACATAGGACCTGTCCAGCAGGGGGCATGAGATGACACGGAAAGTCTGGGCTAAACAGGTTCTGGTCACCTGACTGGAGATACTAATAGCATGGTTTTTCAAAATGTCTGTCTGTCTACATGTAGCCCACATAATGACTAATGCTCAGTATTTCCCCTCTGGTAAGTTCAAGTGATGGCCCCTGGCAACCCCTGCCTCTCCACCCCACAACTTGTAGGTAGCCCCTCTCACACAGACTGCCGCCAACATTGTAGGTGTTCCTGACCTGACTATAGCACCCTGTACCTCACCAATAAGATGTGATTGGCCTTGACAGCTACTGCTCCACCCTGTCTGCATGTTGGGAACTTCTGCCTTGGGCTGTGTTCTCTCTCTCTCTCTCTCTCTCTCTCTCTCTCTCTCTCTCTCTCTCTCTCTCTCTCTCTCCTCCCTCCCTCCCTCCCTCCTCCCTCCCTCCCTCCCATAATTGAGATACAGCTCCTTCTATGGACAGGAGTATCAGAGCACACAGGCAGGGAGTTAGTCTTCCCCTCCCTGGTAAAGGGCCCCTCCGGGTAGAAAAGCCCTAAACGGAGGACTGCATGCAACACAGGAACACTGTCCTATCACGTACTAACTATGCCCTTTGTTCTTCAAGAAGCCCTTGTCCAGAAATGTCCTTGGGACTTTCAAGCACTTGTTTATGCCAGAAATACAAAAAAACATAGTGTATCTTAGTCTAGTTAAGTGATATCAGCCGACCTTGGACCCAGTTCCTTGAGATACAGCCCTTCCTCTTCACTCCCCCAACGGGGACCTTGAAAGAACAGGCTCTGAAACTTCCTTCAGACTCTTACTGTGTCCTGCCGCCTGCCTACCAGCGATCTGCAAAACTCTTGCGTACAGGTCAACTCGATTCAGTGCCCCCTTCTCTTCATGAACCTGAAAAGCTAACAAGGAGAAAGTACCCTAAAGAAGGAGGCTGAGACCCCGAAAGACTCCATGGAGGAGAGATGCTTAATCTCCTGGAATCTCCCCAGGAGATGAACTGTCTTCTAGGTTGCTATCTCTCTGAGCTGAATCCTACAGCACAGATGCGAGTCATGTTTTGTTGCCTATGTCTGCAGTATTCATCTTATTCTGCTTCCAGCTGAGACCTTCAAGTCGATATTTTTATCTCTTCTAACTGGGAACACAATATTCAGAGATCTTTTTCATTTGCAGTTTTGCCTTCTTTATTTTATCCTTAGGATATGAGAATGAAGCTACTCTTGATTCCTTTCTTTAATTATCACACTTAAAATTTCAAATCTAACGTAGCATTTGGCTTTTTTAATGGGGACATCTGAATTTAGGGACTGTGCAGCAACCACCTATCATTCTTTGTTTTCTTTCTTATTTATTTGTCATATTTACTGTGGCAAATTCTATAACATCACATTTGCCATCGTGTCAGTTCAGTATTGCCATGTGCATTAATGTTGGCAGCTGCCACCACTCTGTGACTCTTTCCCTTTTTGTAAACAGGAGGTGCTATCAGCTGTCCTTTCCCTCCAGCCTTCAGAAACCGCCATCTCTGTGACTGTGGTGCCTTCCTTATGTGTCATAGCTGCAATAAGGAATGTATGCACAGGGTCATATGCCCAACACTCGAGTAGCAGGTGGCACTATCTCATGAGGTGGTAGAAAATTTAGAACATAAGACGGGGAGGAGGAGCAAGCGGAGGAGCCTGGGAACGGCTCCTTGAAGATGTTCAGTCTGAGGAGCCTCCTGCCACACCCTCTTCCTCTCACCCACCAAGAAGTGAAAACCAGCCTCTACCACATGTTCTGGCCGCCATGATATTCCACTTAAGCACATAGGGCCACGGGCCTGCGGGCCAAACTTTCTGAAACGTCAACCTAAATACATTTTTTTGCCCTTGTGTCCTGCCTGGTATGTCAGAATGATAGGGAGAGTAACTAATATAATCAGAACTGTAAAATGCTTACAGTGTTATTTTTTTAAACCAGTTTTAATGGTTCATTGTGTTCCTCCCTGGAGCCTATGGCCTTCCCAGCCATGACCCTTTGACCAAGTTTGCATACAGTACCAGGGGTGGGTTCTGTCCTGTGAATGCAGGCCTCAAATTCAATAGGAGTGTGGCTGGTCACTCCCATAACAGGCCACTATTGCGCAGTGGGCACATCTTGTTTTATCATGTATCAAAATAGCCCTCCTCTGAAAATTATTCCTCTGTGTTTCTATATTGCATTTTCTTTTCATATTCATTTGCAAATGGGTTCATGGGTTTCATGTAACGTTAAGTCTTTACTTCATCCGCCCCAGCCCCGACGCCAAGAGGGTGCCCAGAATATCACACAGTCTTATATTAATTTACAATGCTGCTGGCCAATTGACTAGGATTTCTTAAATGCTAGCTCAGTCTTAATTATCATAAATCTATATATTTTATAAGACTTATCTTATAGAGGACGCCTTCCTCTGGGACGCATCCTCTTCCTGGGATCACATGGCGGCTCCAGAGTGGAGAGCAGAAGGAAGAGAAAAAGCAAGAGAGTGATTTCCTGCTTATATTCTGAGTCTGCCTGCTATGTCACTTCCTGCCTGGATCACAACTCTTCTTTACTACAATTTTCCAGAATCCTCCTTTACTCCTAGTCTCGTGTAACTTGCTTCTTCATTGGCCAACAGTACTTTATTCAACAACCAGTAAGATAAACACACAGAAAGACATTCCCCATCGATTTCATTCGTATTTTATTCACCAGAACAATACTTCTTTGAACATGGACATACAAACACACATTTAACTGGCCACAGTGGCACAAAATGAAATTGTAAGGACTGGGAAGCTTAGGCAAGAAGATTACAAGTCTTGGCCAGCCTGGGCTACGTACATAATTTTCTGGGCCAGTTTGAGAGCTAAGTAGAGAAATTTTGTCTTAAAAAGCCAAAAATAGTTATTTAAATCCACTATATATGGTACATATGAATTATACATTATATGTGCATGCATATTATATATGCACCATATAGATATGAGCTTTGAATTACTTTGAGTATATGCCTAGAAAAGGAATTGGTACATCATAAGTAATTCTATCACTTATTTTATGAGGAACAACCTAATTTCCATAATAGCTATAGCACTTTACATTCCCAGAGACAAAGCAAAAATGTTCCAATTACTCCATATAATCACCATCTGTAATTACTGACAGTGACCAATCAGATGTGTGTGAGGCAGATATTGAATGCAGTTTTGTTTTACATTTCTCTGATAAGTAATTTTTGAACACTTTTTCATGTGCTTATAGACACTTGCATATCTTTTCAAGAAAAACAAAAGTCCATTCAAGTCCTTTGCCTGAGTTTGAGTTATTTGGTCTTTTTGTTGCATCACTCATTGTGAGTGGAATACGTTCAATGGGACGTGTCCAGACCTGTTCACTGTATGGCATCTATGACTTCTACAGAATGATATCCAGAAGAGGAATTGGAAAAGAGCCAGAGGGACTGGAGAGATGGCTCAATGAAGTACTTGCATAGTGCTCATGCTCACCAGTCTGAGTCTAATTCCCAGCACCTGTGGGAAAGCCAGGCAAGGAAGTATGAGCCTGTCAACTTCAGTGCCAGGAGATGGGGACAGGATGAATCCTGGGACTTGCTAGCCAGACAGTTCAGTCAAATCAGTGAGATCCAGGCTCAATATGAGACAAAGTCTCAAAAAAAAAAAAAAATAAGGTACAGAGTGATTGAAGAAGACATCTGATATTGTCAACCTCTGATTTCCGTATACACACACACACACACACACACACACTTTTACTCTCATTTAATATTTGTGTCTACATGTTTATCTCATTCCCTTTAACTTCCATTTTTCCTGTTATTTAGTCTGTGTTTGAGTTAGGTTTTTGTGTTTGTTGGTTTGTTTTTACTTTCATTGATTCTTGGTGGATTTTACATCATGCTTTCCAATCCCACTTACCTCACCATCTCCTGGAATCTGCCCTTTGTCCTGGCAATCACCCCAATAAAAAAAAAAATTTAAAAGAAAAACCAAAAACCAAACCAAACAAAAAACAAAAGAAGAAGAACCCTGTCATGGAAGCTGTAGTACGGCCCGCTGAGACACACAGTTTACCCTTTAGTCTACTCATGTGAGTCAATGTTTAATAAGGGCTGGATTAAAGGATTTTGATCTTATCAGATTAATCAATACTTCTCTTCAACGAATAAAGGGAATAATCTCTTATCTTACAAGCTTTACATTTTAATTAATCACTTATTTCATAATGACCCTCACATCCTGCCCAAGAAAGCTTACTTTCTCACTGCCGTAGTAGGCAGCAGTTAGAACTTGGCATAAGGACAATGCCCAGCAGGGCTGTCCTCCAACCTGTTCCAAGTTACAGATAAGAAGAAGGAAGTGCTTGACAAAGGCCAGAATCCAGGATCTGCCACCAGCAGAAGATGCTTCTTCAATGAGCCCAGCTCTTTGTGGGTGAGCTGACACAAAATGCCCACAGCACCTCTGCTTACATACTGCTGGACTTGGGCCCAGGAAAATTGGCCTGCCCTTCCTCAGTCACTCAGTGGCAGCTGCAGCCTCAGAAATGCTTAAGTGAGACCAGTCCTCTGGGTCAGACTACAACAGCTCCACATGGAAAATCTTCTGTACCTCATTCTATGCCTTCTAGGGGAACCATGGTTATCTCTCGAGCTCTAATTCCTAGCATTGACAGAAGCATCGAGAGAGAGAGAGAGAGAGAGAGAGAGAGAGAGAGAGAGAGAGAGAGAGAGAGAGAGAGAGACAGAGAGACAGAGAGAGAGACAGAGAGAGAGACAGAGAGAGAGAGAGACAGAGAGAGAGACAGAGAGAGAGAGAAGAAAAGCAAGTCTCAGTTTCCTGAACACTGACAGTACACCAGACATTGTCATTCATAGCAGAGATCAAAAGTCTAACAATGCCTGGATCCTTCAAAGGAGCCTATGATTGAGTTAGGTGAAAACACCCACAACTCCAGTCACAAGCAGCAGGAATACTTATAGGGAGACATCTTGAGAAGAAAGAAGAATGTTCAGAAAACTGAACATTCAATTCAGGAAAAACTTCTAGGTGAGAACAGATGTTGAGCCTAGGACCTGCTTACCGCTTCCCATCAGGCCAGCATTGCTTCAAAGCCGGACACACAACCATACACAGCCAATGGAGGTATTGCATAGTGCTGGATGGTGAGGGAGCCTGACACAGAAGGAGCATCCTCCTGCGGTAATCTCAGGGTCGGAATTTTCAGAGGACATCCAGAACCATATCTGATTGAGAGTTCCAATCACAGTCTCATGACCCAGCTCTTCCTAAGAACAAAACAATGGGGAGGGAGCTAGGAGAATGAGAAGGGGAGAAGAGGAGAGGTGCGGAGGACATGAGGGAGCAGAAAGGTTGAGTCGGGGGAAGAATAGAAGATAACAAGAATGGAGACACCATAATAGAGGAAGACATTTTAGGTTTACAGAGAAATCAGGCACTAAGGAAATGGCTGGAGATCGACAAAGATGACACCAGCTAACAACCTAAGCAACAGAGGAGAGGCTTCCTTAAATGCCCTCCCCTATAATGAGATTGATGACTGACTTATATGCCACCCGGTAGCCCTCATCCAGCAGCTGGTGGAAGGAGAAGCAGGCACCCACAGCTAATCACTGAACTGAACTGGAATCCAGATGCAGAGAAGGATGAGTGATGAGCAAAGGGGTCCAGACCAGGCTGGTGAAACCCACAGAAACAACTGACCTGAACATCGGGGAGCTCTTGGTCCCCAGACTGAGAGCTGTGATACCAGCATAAGACTGATGCAGACCCCAGGAACATGGGGTTCAGTGAGGAAACCTCAGAAATCTACGGGACCTCCTGTAGTAGTCCAGTACTTATCCCTAGCATAGGTGTGGACTTTGGGAGCCCATTCCACATAGAGAAACACTCCCTGAGCCAAGACACATGGGGGTGGGCCTAGGCCCTATCCCAAAGGATACGATAGACTCTGATGACCCCCCCCATGGAAGGCCTCCGCATCTAGGGGGAGCAAAAAGGATACATGATAGGTAGGGTTTTAGTTGGGGGGGAATAGAAGAGGAAAGGAGGGAGAGGGAACTGGGATTGTCATGCAAAACAATCTTGTTTCTAATTCAAATAAAAAATTCTGCAGAAAAAAAAGAACAAAACAATGAACACCACTCAACCAAGTCAATGGAGTCAATTAAGTTGCTCAAAACAAAGCCCAGGACTGTCTGGCTAAAAACTATAGAAAAATAAGTAAGAGAATGAAAGAACCAAAAAGTGACGAGCTCACATGTAGAGCCTTCACAATAACTAGGGGGAAGAGAGACACAATGCTCCTGGTAGAGGAGAAAGAAATGGAAGAGGCAGAAAAGGGGGGGAAGACGGGTGCAGAGGGGACAGCAGGACCCAAAGATGGTTCAAAGTCCAGGGCCCCCGGGGCTCTGACAGGTCTTTCCTACCAGTCCCAGCAGTGCAGGGTCCTACTTGTTTCCCCACGTGACCTGTTTTAAGCACAAAGGGCTTGGGAGGAAGCGGTTAGTCTTCATGTAGGCAGAGATCTTCTTCAGGCCCTGTGAGTGGGAAGGAGAAAGCAGGAATTCAGTTTTGCAAACTCACTCTAGGAACATCCAAAAGACTTTAACATCCAGATGTAGAAAATCCACCCAACCACCATGCAAAATCAGGCCCACCATCGCCATTCAGCAGGGATGCTGAGGTACCCAGAGGTTAGGGAACTTCCTCATTCTCCAATGGCTAAGAGGGTCAGCCCAGCTCTGTGGCCTCCACTCTGCTCTCTGTGCACTCCCCTCCCGACTCCCATAGTGGGCGCTGTCACTCCTGGCTGCATTGACATGTCTATGACAAAGAGAAACAAGGATCCAGAAAACCCAAAGGGCTGAGAACTTGCATGTGAGGCTTAGAAGAGAGCCCAGGTCCCACCCAGTGACTCAGCAAACCCTGAGTGTGAGTGGAGAGGGGGAGGGGACTTCAAAGTAAGGGGCAGCCAGCTCCAGCTGTTCACCTGAAGCTTCTCCACTTGAAGCCGGGGCGCCATCAGGCCAACAACCATCACCAATCGGCAGGGATGCTGAGGTACAGGAACATGACTGACTGCACCATTCTGCAGATTAGGTATGACCACTGGGTATGTCTTGGTTCTGCACATCAATCTGCCTTGGTCTCAGCCTAATGGTTGCAGGAACAAACACATTCTTCACATACTCTGCATGCCACAGGTCCTGGGCAAGAAGCCCAGGCTATACAAAGGCCTGACTTTCCTTTTTGCACAAATCAGAGAGAGATAATGGAGGCTGTCTTGTAATGATATATTATTTGTGATTTATTAAAGCTTGACTGAGGATTCAGAAAAGCAAAGGCAGCCTCAAGCTACAGAGATCAGGCAGTGGTGGCACACACCTTTAATCCCAGCAACCAGAAACTAGGATGTGGTAGTACACACCTTTAATCCTAGGACTAAGGATCAAGAGGTGGACGGATCACTGTGAATCCAAGACCACCCAGATCTACACAAGATTGAATCAGTCTAAAAGAGAATTATAGCTCACACCTTTAATCCCAGCACTAGAGGGTTGTAAAAGACAGGAGCAAGTAGTATGAGGCATTCATTCTCCAGCCATGCTGAGGAGAGGTTACAGTCTGAGGCTTGGTGAGAGCTTCTGGAGATAGGATCAGCCCATTCAGTCTGAGGTGGAGGTAAGAAGCTAGTTGCCGGCTGCGTTGCTTTTCTGATATTCAACTTGGAGTTTGAACCCCAATATCAGTCTCTGGGTCATTTATTTTTCATGTTACACTGTCTGTTGAGCTGGGGATGATCCAAGTCATTTATTCTCTGGGGCTCTGGTGTATGGAGAAGGGACACAGTTCCTTCTCTAAGACCAGAACATGCTTATCAGAGCCAAAAACCCTGGGGCCAGGGCTTTGGGGATTCTGTGGCTTCAGATCCTGAGAACCCAGCTCTTACCACTGGACAAGAGTATGGTTATCAGTTCCAAGGCCACTGTGTGCTCATATTGTAATCTTCTTGAGATATTCCACATTCTGTTTGTCCAGCATTGCTTGATTAGCTTTCAGCTGACTTCATACCATTTCTCCCCCAGAAATAGCATGTAAGATGCTATACTTCTTAATAAGGTTCATTGGCATAAGTCACAGCTTGTGCAAGATCTCCCAACCCTAGCCTTTACCTTCTCTATCTTTTTCATCTCCTGGCCACCTCCCACTTAGGACCCTGTCACTGAAGAACAACTTGCTGGTCCAGGTCAGCTGCCTTTAGAAGCCAAAGGCAGTCAGGAGCCCAGAACAGTCTCTGCTGGTGCTAGGACCTTGAGCAAGCAGCTTGCTCTCCACAATGGCAGATTCCTTATCAGTCCAGTGGGACATCTAACTCCATGCAGGTTTGCCAGCTGTTGCAATGATACATTGACTCCACAGATCTAAGAGGCTGCTCACAGATCCTGGCAGAAAGCCAGTGCTCAATAGTTCTTTGTTCTTCTTCTTTTTTTTTAAAGAATTCTTTTTTATATAGATTTTATTTATTTTATTATGTGTACAACATTCTGCTTCCATGTATATCTGCACACCAGAAAAGGGCACCAGATCTCATTACGGATGGTTGTGAGCCACCATGTGGTTGCTGGGAATTGAACTCAGGACCTCTGGAAGAGCAGTCAGTGCTCTTAACCTCTGAGCCATCTCTTCAGCCCCTGTTATTCTTCTTTTAACCCTTGGGACTAAGGAAGCATCCTGGAAAGAGGAAGGGAAGGATATCCAAGAGAAAGGAGGATCAGAGCATCACCTCAAAGTGGGTCACAAAGTCCCTCGGGTTTGGGAAGGCATCCAGGCACTTGGGCTCAAACATTTGGTGCTGGGCAAGGACAAAATAGACCAGGAAATCCCCAAAGGTGATCTGCAGGAAGCCAGGGTCAGTGGAATGGGATCTGGTTACTTGGGAAGAATGGTGGCTCCTCTTCTCCACCAATTACCCTCTTAACCTTGTCCCTTGCAAACCATGGCCGAGTGCTCAGGAACTCGGAGTAGAGCTTCAATTGATCTGGGATAGCCTTCGAGATCTTTGTCTTCTGTTTTTCCTGAGGTAGAAAACAGTTGTCACAACCCTTGGATATCAGAGCTCAGAGAAAAGCTGACTTCATTGGGCAGTGTGGAAGAGTAGTCTATTCTGTAACACTGGGTCTGAGCCAAGGTGCAGGCTTCCATGTACTTACATCACTGTTTGGTCAATCAGACCTACTCTGTAGCAGAGTTCAGTCTAAGGACAAGATGGAAACACCACACTAATATTAGATGGGAATGCCACACTGTCCTTGGATCTGTCACCACTACCATTCAAACCAGGCATGTTAGGTGTATTACACCAGGATGTTAGGATGGCTGTTAGGCTCTGCACCAGGAAGTCCAGGGAAACCAGAAAACCAAAGAAATTAACAGTCTCGAGAGAAGAGACCAAATTATTTCTAAGGTATGACACAAGAACAGGGTCAATATTTGAGCAGCATGAGCAAAGTTGAACCATGGTTAATGCTGAAAAGGACAAAGGTCCTCAGGCTGACCGTGAGCTGCCTGTTAGAGAGAGAGAGGCCTTGAGTATTGCTTCTACCAGGAACTCAGCTCTTTGAAAACTGTTGGGTAGATTTCTGGATATATTAGATTTATTTTCTTCTGGTTTGAATCTGTGCACTCGAGAGTGGTTAGATGATGTATGACCAGTTAGGCAAGATGGCACACAGCCATGGTCAACTTCAAAGTTGGAGAGCATTCTGAATACAAAAATTTATATATGCAAAGAACTCAAGAAACTAGAAATCAAACTACCAAATACTCCAATTAAAAAATGGAGTACAGGGGGCTGGAGAGATGTCTCAGCGGTTAACAGCACTGACTGCTTTTCCAGAGGTCCTGAGTTCGATTCCCGGCAACCACATGGTGGCTCACAACCACCTTGAATAAGATCCGGTGCCCTCTGCTGGCATACAGGCAGAAGACTGTATACATAATAGATAAATAAAATCTTAAAAAAAAATGGAGTACAGATCTAAACAGAGAATTCTCAACAGAACAATCTCAAATGACAGAAAGACACTTAAGGAAATGCTCCTTAGTCATCAGGGAAATGCAAATCAAAATCACTCTGAGATTCCATCTTACACCAATCAGAATGGTTAAAATCAAAAACACCAATGACAGCTTATGCTGGAGAAGATGTAGAGAAAGGGGAATGCTCTTCCATTGCGGTGTGAGTGCGAACTTGTACAGCTGCTGTGGAAATCAGTATGGCAATTTCTCAGAAAATTAGGGATCAACCTACCTCAAGACCCTGCAATACCACTGTTGGGCATATACTCAAAGAAAGCACATTCATGCCACAAGAACATTTGCTCAACTATGTTCATAGCAACATTATTTGTAATAGCCAAATATTGGAAACAACCTAGATGCCCCTCAACTGAAGAATGGATAAAGAAAATGTGGTATATTTATACAATGGACTATTACTCGGAGGTAAGAAAAAATGACATCCTAAAATTTGCAGGTAAATGGACAGAGCTAGAAAAAAAAAAATCCTAAGTGAGGTAACCCACAACCAGAAAGACAAATATAGTATGTACTCACTCATAAATGGATAGCAGAAATAAAACAAAAGATATCCAGCCTACAATCTATAACCCCAGAGAAGCTTGAACCTTCTTTCAAATGGAAGTGGATGCAGAAGCAGATGCAGAAATCCACAATTAGCCAATGGGCCAAGCTCCTGGAGTACAATCGAAGTAAGGGAGGAACAAAAATATGAACAAAAGAGTCAAGACCATGATGGGGAAACCCACAGAATCAGTTGACCTGAGATAGTGAGAGATCTCTGACTCAGGTCTGACAAATGGGGAATCTGCATAAAACCAAACTAGACTCCCTTAATATAGGTGACAATGGTGCGACTGGGACAATATATGAGGCCACTGGCAGTGAGTCTAAGACCTAACACTAATGCACAAACTGACTTAGTGGAGCCCATTCTATATGGAGAGATACCTTGCTCAGCCTAGACACAGGGCTGTGGGGAGTGGAGAGGTGCCTTGGTCCTGCCTCAACTAGATGATAGGACAGACCTAGTAGACTTCCTGTGGGAGGCCTTATCCTCTACCTAGAGCAGATGGGAGGAGGTTTTGGGAGGAAAGGAGGGAGGGGGACTTGGGATTGGAATGTAAAAACTAAATTAATAAAAAAAAGAAAAAAATTATTACATAGGAACTAAATGCCAAACCATGGCTGTCACAATAATACTAAGTATTTCTAATCATTGACACACAGTGTTAAATAATAAAACTTGGGGGTAAAGGGGTGAGTGTGTTGGCTGAATAGGAAACCTTGGAGAATCAGAACAAATGAGTTCAAATACCAAACAGGACAAGTGTGGGCATGAACACAACCCTTTAACTCCTCCTGCAAAGCCAGTCTATGCCATACAGTGGGGACTCCCAAAGTCAGGGCTGTAGCAGAGTGTGCTTGTCTGCATCCGACTGTCCATAACCTGGGTCCCCGCAATGTCCACCCGAATCCTCTCCTCCTCCGCGTCTCTCCACCAGCAGCACACGGCACAGTCTCACTCTCAGCATCCCACCCCAGCCAAGCCACGAGGATGGCTTATGTCCCCTTCCCTTCAGCCAGCCCCACTCACACACGCTGTGCCAAGTCAGCACAGAATGGCATTGCTCTGGGTAATCTTGTGTGGTCCATCAATCAAGTATGGCAGTGGGACAGACAAACAGGGACAGTCAGATAGGATATGAAGTCCCAACATTCCTTTCCTGAGTAAGGACAGACACAGGGCCTAGCACTCAGTGTGCCTGGCACAGTGAGCTCTCTCTGAACGTGCTGCCACTCAGTGGAAGAGCTGGGACAGATGACATGAAGAGCTGGGACACAGCCCATCACAGGAACACTGTGCAGCCACCAGGAATGGAAGCAGGAGAGCTGAAGCTCTGATCCCAACCCCCTTCAGCCAGGTGAGAAGATGAGGTGAGGATGCCATGCCTTCCCCACACCGCCCCTTCCCTGCACCTACATTGGGAAAGTCAGGGCCCAGCTTGAATTTATCACTCAGCCATTGTCTTCAGTCATCATTAGGAGCTGTAGAGGACAAATAATGTAAAAATGTTACCTCCCCTGTACATCCTTCCCTTCCCCTGGAAGCCTCCCAATACATCAGGACAAGTCTCCCTAAGGTAGGGAATCTGTGAACCAACCCATGTAGTCTAAGGTTTCACAAGTAAATACTCCTTCAAAGGCTGCAGGCCTCACATGACCAAGGTTTATAAAAGTAATGGGCAAACACTAGGCAAACCCCACTCCCAGGATTATGTATTGAAAAACAAAGCTGCACCCTCAAGGACGTTTCTAGAAGGGATTCGCTCTGGGTTCACCTGGAGGAGAGCCACAGAGCTGAGACACAGGGAACCAGGCAGAAGCCGTTGAGCACCAGTGGCAGAGTTGGAGAAGAATCTGACTAAAATAGTGTCACCACTGTCCCCCATAGCCTATCTCTTCTCTTCATAGCTTGTCTCTGTGTATTCTAGGAGCAGGAGGATAGTGTGGCCCACCTGAGAGATGGCCAGTAACAAAAGTCACAATCATTGAGGTCCTAAATGTGTCACTTCACCTCCTCTAGGAAAGCTGCTATCTCTATTCCTAGCAGTAGAGCAGGAGCAAGCATAGGACTCTTGACAGGGAACAGATAGGAGGCTCTAAAAAACACTGAAGACCTCCAGGAACCAGGTCTAACTCTTCATTGTGTACCTACACTTAGTATCCTAACCTTTTGACCACGGATATTCCAATAACCCAGTCATGGGCGTGTTTTCTGTTCTAGCCTTGGAGACTGAGCAGTCAGGCTTCAGTAGAATGGACTTCCCTTTCAGATACCACTGCACAGGGGGCAGTGTCTACTTGCATGTGGTTCCTGAGCCCTTCCTGCCCTACTCACAAATAGGACAACACACAAGGCCTGAAGCCCAACTTACTACACGACTGTAGTGAAATCCAGTCCAAAGTCTTTCATCTCCAGGGGCAAGGCTGAGTATTCAGATACCAAAGGCAGTGATTGGCAAGCCTGCTCTAGTGGCTCCCCACCCATAGCCCCTCCCCCTGCTGGGTCCTCAGGAAGTTGGCAGTGCCCTGGAGACCAGCCAGATAGGCAAAGAACAAGGCGGTTCTCCCTCCTTTCATTACAGGGCTCAATTTTCATACCTAGACTGTGGGAATCTGCCATCCAAGGAGACTCACCCTCAATATAAGGACCAAAAAGGCATGCCCTCAACCTGAGAGTTTAATCCAGCACGTATCACTGCTTCCCGGACTACTCTAGTCTGAAAGCTATCAAAACTTCATTGTCCCACAGCCTAGAGTTACAGGAATAAGAAGTGACCTGGGAATGACCCCAGGACAGTGACAAACAGCACAGCCAGAGTCTTTGTGTTTCCTTTAGGGGATTGTTTGGAGACACAGGCCTTTGATCATCAAGCTAATGAGCATATTAATTAATCAGTACATTGGCCAAATTTGTGAGCTCAGTTCAAGAACCAGACACATAGGGCATGGAGACTTGGGGTGTCCCACCACCTCTAACAGCAGTCTGTTGGCAGAACCTCACACTCACCAACACAGTGGGAGAGGACACAGAATTAAGAGATGGAGTTTGCTAGGGTGGTTGAGCATGTGCTCCAAGGAACCAGACACCTTTCCTGTTTCCAAGGGGTTCCAGAATTCTGGCCAGAGGAGACCCAGTGGTATCTGCATAGGATCTACAGAGTTTCCTGGTGTGAGTCCAGGCTTCTAATTCGTGTGTGTCTGGAAATGAGAGGGACTTGAGGTTAAGAATCAAATACAATAGCCTACCAATTTTATTTGAGAGTCAAAGTTTCTTTGTTTGGCTTTTTAGTATTCGTAGTTATTGTTCTATTGCTGTGCAGAGACACCATGACCATGGCAACTCTCATAAAAGAAAGCATTTGATTGGGGCTTACTTACAGTTTCAGAGGCTCAGTCTATTGTCCTCATGGAGGGAAGCATGGTAGCATGCAGGTAGACATTATGGCTGAGAGTTCTACATCTGGATCCTAGGGCAGCAGGAAGAGAAAGTCACTGGACTTGACTTGGGCTCTTGAAACCCCAAAGTTCACCCCCAGCGAGAGACAAACTTTCTCCAACAAGATCTCACCTAACCTGACAAGTCCACACCTTCTAACCCTTGCAAACAGTGCCACTCCCTGATGACCAACCTTTCAAATCTGTGAGCCTATGGGTGCCATTTTTATTCAAACCGCCATAGTAGCACTGAAAAATGAATTTAAAAACAAACTCTGAAGAATGGAGAATTGGCTCTGTTGGTAAAGACTTGCCAGATATTTTACTTAAGGTTCCAATTGCTGTGATAAAACACAATGGCCAAAAGCAACTTGAGGAATAAAGGGTTTATTTCAGTTCTCAGTTCATACTCCATCACTGAGGGAAGTTGGGTCGGGAACTACAAGCAGGAACTGTATGCAGGAACCCAAACAGAAGCCATCTACACAGAGAAAACTGCTTATTGGCTTGTTCACTAGGGCTTTTTCAGTCTGCTTTCTCACACCACTCAGGACCATCTGCTCAGGGGTGGGTGGCATCCCCCACTGCCTACACCACCACACACCCCTCATCCTTTAGAACCCTGTGCAGTGAGCTGGAAGCTCCACAGCAATCATGAAATACCCTATAGGCTTGCCTACTGGCCATTCTGATGTAGGCAATTTCTCCATTGAGGTTCCTCTTCCCCAATAACTCTAGCTTGTATCAAGCTGACAAAAAAAAACTAACCAGCATGGAAATCAATATGGCAGTTCCTCAGAAAATTGGAACTTAATCTACCTCAAGATCCAGCTATACCACTCTTGGGCATATACCCAAAGGATGTGCCAGGCTGCTACTATGTTCATGATGGCTTTATTCATAATAGCCAGAAACTGGAAATAACCTAGATGATCCTCATGTGATATATTTATACAATGGAGTTTTACTCAGCTATTAAAAAAGTGACATCATGAAATTTTCAGTCAAATGGAACTAGAGAAAAATCATCCTGAGAGAGGTAAACCAGACTCAGAAAGACAAATATGGTTGGTGCTTAGCCCAGTCATCATCAAAGATGCTTCCACTGGCAGCTGATGGGAGCAGAGGCAGAGACCCACAGCCAAACATTAGGTGGAGAGAGAGCCCAAATTGGAGAACTCCATCCATTCCCTCACCCTTGGAGCTCAGGGAACCCCTGGAAGAGGGGAAGGAAGAAGTGTTGGAGGCAGAGGGGTCAAGGACACCAGGAGAACATGGCCCACAGGCTTCAGCTAAGTAGGGCTCATAAGGGCACACAGAGACTGAAGCAGCAACCATGGAGCCTCCATGGATCTGCGCTGGGTCCTCGGCATGTATGGCATGATTGTTAGCTTGGTGTTCCTGTGGGACTGTTAACAGTGGAGGTGTGGGTGTCTCTGACTCTTTTGTCTGCTGAGGGATCCTTTTCCTCCTACTGGGTTCCCTTGTCCAGCCTTGATTTGAGGGTTGTGCCTGGTCTTGTTGTTTCTTGTTATGCTGTGTTCAGTGGATATTCTGGGAAGCTTGCTCTTTTTCTGGAGGGAAACAGAAGAGGGGTGGATCTGGGGAGAGGAGAAGTGAAGGGGGACTTGGAAGGATGGAGGGAGAGGAAACTACAGTCAGGATTATTGAAAACAAACAAAAATTTGTGATAAAGATGCTGAAGCGTAGCTCTTCACAGTTGATGGCTTTCAAGGGTGGTGGGTGCAGGACTCAGTTTTCCGTAAGGGCATGATCGCTGGGCATTTGACCATGCTCCAGTGAGTGTATGGGCAGCACAAATTGGGCTTGGGAGAGGTTGTTGTTGCTGTTGCTTGTTTGGTTTTTTAGGGGGTGCAAAGGTGGGGGGGATGGACCTGGAAGGAATGAGAAGAGAATGTGATCATGGTGCATCGTATGAAATTCCAAAATAATTAATAAAACTATTATGTTGGAGGGGGACTAACCAGAATATCAAACATGAGTTCTATTCCCTAGAACCCACAAAAGAAAGTAAGACATGGTGGGGTGCACCTGTAATCCTGGTGCTGGGGAAATGGAGACAGGAAGGTCCCAAAGTTCTTCGAGCTACAAATTCAGTGAAACCTTGTCTTACAGTTAAGGTAGACAGTAACTGAGGAAGACACCAAGTATCAACCCCGGTCTCTACACACATGTGAACACATGTACACACACACACACACACACACACACACACACACACACACACACACACGACTCAGTGAGGGAATAATTGTGTGATTCTGTAGTCACAGTTCTTGAAAGATGGAAACAGGAGGATCAGGAGTTCAATTGCCATACTAGTTTGAGGCCAGCCTGAATCACATGTCTGAAAAATAAAATAAATGAATGAAAATGGACTCAGAAGGAACTTCATGGATCATCTCCTTAGGAACCAGAGAGAAAACAGTAGGTCAGGAAAGCAGCAAATGTCAGCAGCTGGAAAATGGGGAGTGAGTGATACTCTTTGAGTTAGTGTCTAGAAAGCAGGTAGGCATGGCAATGAAGGTTTGGAAGCAGCCATATGAGATAGGAGATGCCTTCAAAGAACGAGTCAGGAGACACATGCTATCATTTGGCTTCATCTGAAGAATAAAAGGAAGGGGAGAAAGGAAGAGTCATCCCTTTTGAGTTAGAATTCAGAATAGCAAGCTTAGCGCACCTGTAAGCAACTGCTTCAAGGACGGGCTTTGGGGTATGTAAGTATGTTATCTCATTCATGGGCTAAGTATTCCTCCCATCTTTTGACATGTCTTCGGATGTATCAGCTTTCTTGAGGATGTGGTCTCCTGGACAGATCATTGACAGGTCTAGAGGATAACTCTTAAGGGAGGATACAAGAGTATGTATTTGTAATATTGCGTTTTGGACAGGTTAGAATGTCATGTCTGCACCCAGGGCCAGAGGTAGAACTCAGATTCTACAATTGACCAGGAAGAAATCCCTTCCCTGAATGGGCTCGATGAAGCCCTGATGCCTTGTCTTCTACCCCCTCGTTTGGTATTTGAAATCATAAGGAGGAGCATTCTTGATGCTGCCCTTTCTTACAGAAGCAGGAAGACGGAACGCTCATTATGATAACTCAGCTTATCTTCAAAAGGCTTCTAAGTCTGCTAATGTCAGTCTAGCAGACTAACACCAAAGAATACTGTCCCTTGTTCCAGTGCTCTGACTTAAAGGTTCAAAACCAAGTGGTGGGTGCAGGTAACCTGGCCTGTGGTTGATGTTGCCATATCTAAAGGAACTCAACTGACATAATGGATAGTGAATAAACAGCTTTTGTACCTAATGCTGCAATGAGAGGGTTAATACCTAAAGATATTTGAATCTCTGTGTTCTTCCTCTTCTGCTTTTTCTTGTTTAGGGAGAATGTTCAGTGCTCATGGTTCAGTGCTTTCGGAATCGGTGAGACCAGGGGAAGAAAGAGGTAAAAATCCAAGTGATGAGAAGTATTTCCAAGACTTGCAGGAGGAACAAAGCTTGGAAATTTGACTATACATGTACAGACAATCTTAATTTATTACACTGTGCCACATATATAACTTGAATTAAACTCTTGTTATAAAATAGAGAGAGAAACTGAAAAGGATATAAATATGAAAATAAATATAGTTTTAGTAAGAGAGTAAAAAATTTAAAAAATCTGTAGTAAGGGTGAACTTTGTATAATAAAACAAGATTTTTTGTCATAAAAGTGAAAGATAAAAATTGAGAACATGTTTTTAAACTTTAAATCAAATTGTAGACAGCCTGAATAAATTATACAGGACCTGTGGATGATATGTTTGATGACTAAAGGTTATTAATTATGAAGCTCAAAGTCCAATACACTAATATCAAAGTTTTTAAATCAACAAAATTCTCCTAGGATATTGGTTTCTTGGTCTGTTAAACATTTCATCAATATAACCAGGGAAACTGAGTCTTAACAAGAATCAATATTTATTTAAAACTGTCTGGTGTTGTCTCTGAGCCTGATCAAGCTGTCATATGAGAGTTAACATTACAAGATTGGCAATGCTGTCCTTCTGGTTGTTCACCAAAAAACTGGGAGTTCTACATCAATAAGGGCAAGGGGGTCTATGAAGACTGCCAATATTTTTTCTTTGCCCTCCAAGGCCAACCAGGGCCCATGAGACAGGATCAACAGAATGTGTAGCATCTTTTGAGGTTAGGGGGGAACCTGGTGCCAGGGAAACTCCCAGGAATCCACAAGAATGACCTTTAGCTAAGACTCCTAGCAATAGTGGAGAGAGTGCCTGAACTGACCTTCTTCTATAATAAAACTGGTGACTACCCAAATTGTCATCAGAGAGCATTCATCCAGTAACTGATAGAATCAGATGCAAAGATC
Source organism: Cricetulus griseus (assembly GCF_003668045.3). Taxonomy (NCBI): domain Eukaryota; kingdom Metazoa; phylum Chordata; class Mammalia; order Rodentia; family Cricetidae; genus Cricetulus; species Cricetulus griseus. Next base: position 49,157,534 of record NW_023276806.1, on the reverse strand, counting down.
CACAGCCAAGCACTGGACCAAGCTCTGGGAGTCCTGTTGAAGAAAGAGAGGAAGGATTGTATGAGCCAGGAGTTCAGGGTCATGACAGGGGAACCCACAGAGACAGGTGGCCTGAGCTCCTGGAAGCTCACTGACTCTGGACCAACAGCTAGGGAACCTCCATGGGACCAAACTAGGCCCTCTGTGTGTGACAGTTGTGTAGCTTGGTCTGTTTGTGGGGTTCTTAGCAGTGGGATAAAGACCTGTCCCTGGTGCTTGAGCTGGCTTTTAGGAACCCAATTCCTATGCTGGGTTGCCTTGCAACCATGTTGCAGGGGGAGGAGCTTGGTCCTATCTCCACTTGATGTGCCTTGCTTTGTTGACTCCCATGGGAGGCCTGCACCTTTCTGAATGGAGAGGATTGGATGGGGGTGGTTTGGGTAGAAGAGATGTGGGGGAGAGGGAGCAATAGAAGAAGAGGAGGGGAAGCTGTGATTGTATGTAAATGAAAAAATTGTAATTAAAAAAGAACATGTAGGCATGTTATTACAGGCTCTGTAGATATGCATGTTATCTTTAATGGAAAAGAGGTGCTATGGTCTGTATTCCATCTTCTGCTAACTGCAGAAAACCCCACAGAGTCCATGGTGGAATCAGTCCTGACAGGAAGCAATGGGAAAGTTCCAGATAAAGCCTGAGAAAAGAATGCACTCGACTAGGCCAGGGATGCCTGGGCATGACAGAATGAACTCACACATCATCTAGCTCTGACTCCACCTAAGCCCTGTGTCCATGAGTGGTAGGTACCTAACCCCAGTGGTGAGTGTGGTCCTCTTCACTCAGCCTACAGAGTCAAAAGTGCATCACTTCTAGAAACATCACCATAGCCACACCAGCATACAACATTTTACACGCTTTCTGGAAGCTCTCTGCACAGTTCATCTGACACATAAAATATCAGCTTTGGGGAGCAGATGAAGTCTAATTGGAGATGTAAGTTGTTGATATGAACATGTCTATGTCAAAAAGCACAATGCCTCAGCCCCAATGAGAATGGTAAGGCCTTCCCAGGTCAGTCTCAGAAGAAAGACAAGGCCTTCTTGTGGCCCAAGGACAGATGTTGAATGTGCAGAAAGTACCAACCACAGCTTCTTCCTCCAGGATGGCATTGTTAGAGACTGCTCCCCTACAGACTCTTATAGAGATTCGCTGGCATACCTCCTTGTTCACATGTAAATAATAAACCCACCTTCTTGTTCAGCTGTATACGCTGAATTTCTGGGTGGCTACTGCACCTCCATCAGAGTACACGGCCTACAGATCCCATTTTTTCTGTATTTGTTTCAGTCTTTCTTCATTTCCAGTTACCCCAGTCAGGTCCATCCCAAAGCATGCAGATCTTGGCAATCAATCATTCCATTGTACTCAAACCCTGAATAATAGCAGCTAATTACATTATGTCTACACAAAGCTGGGATTTGATTGTCACGGACTTATCTCTGAACAGTTCTCCAAGAATTGTCTGAATAACACAATATTAAACAGAGACACAGGGAACCTCACTGTCCAGGAGATTTACTGACAGTAATTCCTTGGGTTCAGGATGCACAGGTCATAAAAATTAACAGAGAGTAAGGGTAAATTCAATTCCCTTTCTCCAAATAGAAAGGATTAACCAAGACTGAAGGTACCTACGCCAGTGGTACTTCAAGCCAGAAGAGGATATCAGAGACCCAGTAAAGACAATATCCTAGAAGCCTAATACTGACACAGCTGTAGATGTGGAGGTAGAGAGACCATCCAAAGCCCTTCCTGGGCACTTCCATCTGCCTCATCATCACTCATTGAGACCCACAGGCTTCACAGTTCAGAGTCCCAGTGAATGAGAGTCTACGAAAAAACACTTTATCCTCTAGAGAGCTTTGTCCCAGCTGTGAGGGTCTCAGATTAGAAGCAAGATATTTCAAATTTATTCTGGTTTCATGAGACTCTTCAGAGCCCGGCAGTACAAGTTCAGAGCTCAGACTCTTGGAAGCAGCTGTGACACTTGGTGAATTCAAAAAGCAAAAGGAATGAGACACAGCACAGAGCAAGTGTGTTTCAGACTTTATTGGAGATGAGACAGGCCTGGGGCAGCCCCTCCACTGAGAACAGGTTGGAACTGGAGACAGTATTGACCTTTAGGGTAATTTTGGGGACTAGAGTTCAGGGCAGACCATCAAATCATAGAAAAGGGCTGTGTGCTTGGTTTAGGAAGTGGGGAGATGAAGACTACATGGGCTTGACTAGAGCAGGCCTGATTAGGAATCAGGGGGCTGGCAAAGCCTTGTGGAGAAGGGAGGGGAAGGAGAAAGAAGCGAGAACCTTAAGGCAGCAGTGCAGAAGGTCAGCTGTCCCCAGAGCCAGGAGGATCCAGTGTGGACAGGTCCTCCCTGTGAGTGCCAGCATGGCAGGGGCCTAATCGGTGCCCCACTGGGCTATCTTAGTAAACACAGGTCTCGGGAGGAAGCGGCTACTCTTCATGTAGGCAGAGATCTTCTTCAGGCCCTGCAAATTGGGAAGGACACAGCAGGAGCTCAGGTCTGTAGCCTCTCTAGACTGAACAATCCCACAAGGAATAGCATTTCTCAAAAGCTCAAGCCCTGAAACACAGCACAGCAAGCTTAGCTCCCACCCCTGGGAAGAGAACTCTTCAATTCCTATAATGCAAGAAAAACTAGACCCTGTGAAGGTACTTTATACCCACTAAAGGTTACAATACAGGATCAGGAAACACCATGACCAGTTATCAGAAAGCAACCTGAAGTCCAGAGAGGTTAATCACCTTCCCCTTCTCTCATGGTGGTGACCAAGACAGGGCTGGAGTCAGCCTGGTTGTGGGGCTGACATTCTCTCTCTCCCTCTTCCTTACCATCTCTACCTCTCCCTTTGCCCACCCACCCACCCGAAACCCCTGAACAGACATTTCACTGAAAAGCACTTTCTAGCTTGTATTTGCACACATAGGAGGGATGTAATGGGAAGAACCAGGAAGAGAGGGGACATCAAAACAGCCACCAGAAAAGGGCTGAATGAACATCATCCTAAATGATTTCCTGGGAGCAGAGTTGACAGTTCTTCAGTTGGTTCCTATGTATAATCTCAATGCACCCTGGCTGTCCTCATCTGTACCCCCAATACAGGACCACTCCATATGACTGTATATTGTACTATAAGCCACACACCAAGACACAGACAACTCCAGAGGGTGCAAAAAGATCCACCACAGGCTGACTATACACACAAGCTGGGCTGCTCTATTTCTCCATTCACTCACCCTAGAGCCAAACCAGCTATTGGGCAGTCCCCTAGGACACCCAGCCTGGGCCAGAACAAAGCTGATGAGAATTAATTGGGAAAGTACATCTTTGATGGGGAATGAACAGGGTCAACAGATAACAGGTAGAAAAACCCTTGGATCAAAGCCTCAGATTCCCCATTGTAGACGGCTCAGCAGCCATGGGGAGTATCAGATGCATCTCACAGTCTGGGTTTCTACAGCTCTCTGCTGATTCAGCCCCAAGATTGTGGTATTTGCACCCCCTACCACCACCTTTGGGGATTTTGAAGTAGTAAATTTTGCCCCATGTGATTTCCTTTAGTCTCAGGTTAGAAAAGCATCGTGGAAGAGAGGAAGGCCACCCAAAGGAAGCTGGATCAGAGCATCACCTCAAATCGGGCCAAGAAGTCCTTCAAATTTGGGAAGGCATCCAGGCAATTGGGCTCAAACATTTGGTACTGGTCAAGGATATCATAAGCGAGGAAATCCACATAGGTGACCTGCAGGAAATTGAGGGTCAGATCACTGGAATCTGGCAACCTGGGAAGAATGACAACTCCCCTATGCACCATGCCCCAACCCTTTTACCTTGTCCCCTGCAAACCATGGCCGCTTGCCCAGGAACTCAGAATAGATTTTCATCTTCTCAGGGATGGCCTTCAAGAACCCTGGCTTCTGCTTCTCCTGAGGCATAAAACAGCTGCCATCACCCTTAATCACAGGCTCCCTGTCACAGAGGCCACTGGCCTTGAAGGGCTAAACTCATGAGTTATCACCACCATTTTATTAGTATCAGATGGCATTTGTCAGAGGTGATGGGAAGACAGACAGGAATGCTGCATTGTCCCTAAGTCTGTCAGCACTGGTACCCTGGTGCTGTGAGTCACATCTAGGAGTTCCTAAGTATCATGGATGTTACGGTCCAAGAGACCCAGTGAAGCCATAGAGACAAAGGATTTATAGATCCCAGGAGAAGACAAAGTTATACTGGGGTTTCTGGGGGTGCATAAGAACAGATAAGATATTTGAAGAGCATGCATCCTATTTGAGCAATCACTAATATTGAAAAGAAGGTCCTCTCATCAGCCCTGAGCTGCCTCCTAGGAAGATGTCCTGACCCTGACTGATGCCAAAGGCAGAACTCTTGGAAAGTACTGGGTGTGTGGGGGACCTCTAGGAGTCTGATTTTCTTCTCTTAACTAAGGTTGATCTGTAGTACCCTTGGGGAGCTACTGGCTGCCTCACTGCTAGGTGCTATTTCCTTGTTTTGCCTCTTCCTGACAAGGCCTGTTTACAAAATATACAGAGTATCTGCATATTGCCAGGGTCTTAAGAGCTTAGACCTTGATCTGAGTTACTTCCTAGGGTGCTGCTGTTTGTATATAAGTCAACTCCCCTCTAAATAAAATTGGCATTCTTCTTTCAAGAGTGACGGGCTGTCTTGTCTTTATTAAATCCACAGATCCCTCGCTTGAATCCATAAGAAGTTGTAGCGCTGGACACTACATGGGTGTATGTGTGAGAGCATTGCGTAAGCCACTCCCAAATCTGTGCATCCTATCTTCACAATGTGTTTATAGTGTGTGTGTGTGTGTGTGTGTGTGTGTGTGTGTGTGTGTGTGTGTGTGTGTGTGTGTTTGCCTATGTGTGCATCTGTGGAAGCTACAGGTTGCTATCCAATGTCTTTCTCAATCACTGTCCACATTACATTCCATGACAGGGTCATACACTGAACCTGGAGCTCAAAAGCTGGCTGGGCTCATTAGCCAGCAAGCCCAGAAATCTTCCTGTTTCTTTCCCAAGGTGCTATAATTGTAAGACCATGCTGTCACAATCATGTCTGTTTGTTTTTAATGTGAGTACCAGGATCTGTAATCAAGTCCTCGTGTTTACACATCTAGGAATTTTATCCTCTGAGCCACCTCCCAGCCTTGATTTTCATCCTCTGAGTCTGTGTTTTAAGAGGAATCGCTAGTGTGAACACTAGGTTAGGTGACACATGGAAGCGGTCAAGGACAGAAAATGACAGGTATTTTAACTATACATTAAATGTCTAGGGTCAGAAAGTTCACTCTATAAAATCTCAACCATATCTTGCATGGTGACTCAAGTCATGATAGCTTCACAGTGTTGATGAGCTAGCTCACTGGGGTTATGAGGGTTGTTTTACCGGTAAGACAGGAGAGCTCAGAGACTCAGTAGTAGCATAGTTCATTCACTGAAGGAAGATGCTGCATATCTGATGCAAGACTTTAAGTCCTGCTGTAAACCCTGTCCACTCCACCACTGGCAACTCACAAAGTCCGGGTTGCAGCAGACTATCATGAGTTGTATGCGGGTGTCCATAACCTGGTTCTCCAGAGTGTCCACACGAATCCTCTCCTCCTCTGTCTCTCCACCTGCAGCACACACAGCACACTCACCCTCAGCATCCCACCCCACCCAAGCCAAGGAGGATGTCCACCACGCCCCAGCCTGCAGCCAGCCCCACTCACACAGGTTGTGCTTGCGGGCAATGTAGCGCAGGATGGCGTTGCTCTGGGTGACCTTGTGGGACCCATCAATTAAGTAGGGCAGCTGGAAAGACAAGCAGGGATGGTCAGATGGGATATGGGGGTCCCTGAATCCCCTCCCTGGGTGAAGACAGACAGGGGGCCTGGCACTCGGTATGCCTAGCATGGGACACCCTCCATGAACACAGTGCACACTGAATGGAAGAGCTAGGACACAGCCCATTACTATGTAATCCTGGAATGGAGCAAGTGAGTAAAAGCGATGATCCCAAGTCCCCTCAGCCAGGCAAGGAGATGAGGGTGGGACACCATGACCTCCCCAAACCACCCTTTCCCTGCACCTACATTGGGAATGTCCAGTCCCAGATTGAATTTCTCACTCAGCCACTGGCTTCTGTCAAAGTTGGGAGCTGTAGACAAGATGAAATGAAAAGAAAACAGTCCAGGCTCTAACTCCTTCCTTGGGGACCCACCCAAGGAGTCAGAGCAAGATACCCTGAAGTGTCTGCAACCTCTCACACTAAGTCACTTTCCAAGATGGAAGAGAGAGGTTTACACAACTGGTAATAAGGGGAGCCTGAACCCAATAGGACCCTAGTAGTGAGCCCAGGACAATTATGAATACAGGTGGGCCAAGAACAACATTCTCAGTGCTTTTGTTTTCCTTGTCATTGTTTGAGACAAGGTCTATCAACTGTGTAACTCTGGCTGTCCTGGAACTAGATATGTAGACAGGGCTGACCTCAGACACACAAAGGTCCACCTCCTTCTGCCTCCTTAGTGCTGAAATTAAAGGCGAGTTCCATCACACCTGGCCATTCCCAGTGCTTAAAAACTCAAATGCACCCTCAAAGAGGTTTCTGGAAGCAGCAGGCTCTAGCTCCAACTGTAGGAGGGCTGCAGGTCTGAGGAATAAGGGGCTAGGCATGGGTTGATGGGCATCGCTGGGCAAACGGAAGGAGGCGACTGATCAGGAAGGTATCATTACCGCCCCCCATGGTGTATCTCTTCTCCTCATAGCTTGAGTCTGTGTATTCCAGGAGCAGGCGGATGGGGTGAGTCAGCTGGGAAAGAGAAGACCACAAGAGGTTAGAGATGGTCAGACCTTTGCTGTGTGACTTCATCTCAATTGAGTCCTCCCGCTCCGGAAACACAGCCACCCCACGGTGTGTACACACACACTCATACCTGCACAGCCTCAAATGTGCAGCCTCCCAAGTTTGTGAGCTCCAGAGAGCTAACAGGAGTATCCCTCTGCTAGAAACAGCCCAGACGGTTCTGAACTCCACCCCCTACCCCCCCCACACACAACCCGCCCAAGTCCTAGCCCCACCCCTCAGGCGGAACCCTTTCTCACTCCTCGGACATTCCAGTAACCCAGTGTCATAGGCATGGTGCTGGTGCTGGGGTCTTCTCCGACTGGCTTCAGAAAGGTCGAGCACCGGACTTTAAGGAAGCCCCAAGGGAAAGGTGGGAGGGGCCTTGTAAACGGTCCCGCCCACTCAGGCAGTGCCTTTCCCTCCAAACGTCATCAGAGACTCTGAACCCTAAACCAAAGGGCCACACCCTCATCCTGCGAGAAGCAGAAGAAAGATCCATGCAACCTCAGGTCCCAGGATTGTGACTGGGGTCCTCCAGGACCGTCAGCGTCTTCCTTTAGCGCCTTCCCGCCTAGTGGGTGCCTCAAAAGCTAAAGTGGAGCTTTCCTTTCCTTGAAGAACAAGGCTTTCACCCCTAGACTGTGGAAATCTTGGAAATCTGTCATTCAGCGAGGCCCAACTCTCAACAAAAGATAAAGCGGGGAGCCCCCAACTTGAATGTTTAATCCAGCACCTACCGCTGCGTCCAGAACAGCCAGTTTGTCAGCTCCCAGGCTTGCGCACCCACCACAGCTTTAAGCTCCACCTAAAGTCATTGGACATTCCATAACTTAGGAAGGACCCTAGGACAGGAACAATCAGAAAACAGATAGTCTTAGTATTTTCCTTTAGGAAATTGGGGGACGGGTTATATGCTCAGCAAGTTAGTAACCATATAAATAAGTCAGTATTTTTGATCCTGTCTGTGAGCTAAATCCAAGAACCAGACACTGAGGGCACAAGAAATCCAAGATAACCCCATCACACTGTAGGGTAGCTGGCTGACAGAATTTCACAGGGATTATCACAGTGCAAGGCAGCAAAGAGCTCACAACTGGCCTGTGCAATAGAGTGGGAGAGCTCGTGTTCCAAGAGGCTTGCTTTCAAGGGAAATAGGATGCTGTCCACACAGGATCCACTAACACTTTGCACAGGACACAAGGAGCACAGAGCCAGACGCTCAGCTGTCCAGATCCCTGGATTCTGGACTTTGCCAGCTGGGCTCTTGACACATGCCTGTCTGGATCTGGTAGGGTGGCTCAAATGGCCTTTCAAGTTACCCTGGGACATGGGTCTTGAGGTAACCTTCATGAGGACAATGTCCTATCAACAACAGGGTCCCACCTGCCCACTTTCTTCCTTGAAGGCAAGAGACTCTGTCAAAATCAAGGGACTTGTGCTTAATTGACCAGAGGATGACATCACCTTGTTTACAGGAACTTATCAGAAATAATGAAAAACAAATGACAGAACTGGAGGCTAAAATGGGTTTGCTAGTCAAAGGCCAAGGCTGTTGCTCTGTAGAAAGCACATTTTGGGATTAAGTCACCCTTTACTAGGTCTACAGGATATGAAGCCAACATGTCAATAAAGGTTTGCCCTCAGGAGGGTGAGGTGAGCAGCAAGGGTGCAGAGGACAGGCAGGGACTGTCTCTGTTTAATGAAACTAGAGAAGCCACATGCTTTGCAGGTCTCAGTGAGGATGCAAGCTCAGAGCCCACCTCACTGGAGCTGGCAATGCCTGGAAATGCTGCTTTAAGATTCACACTTGTCCACCTGCCCTCTTCAGGTTCCTGGAAGGTCCAAGCCCAGAAAATACCATGAGGCCTTAAGAACAATGTCCAGTGTTAAGACAATACTGTAGCCCAGAGAAAGACAATGCTATTCACACACGCACATAACTGCCTGGATCCATGAGCTCCAATGTATTAAATACTTGATCATTTGCTATTCTGAAGGTTATTATACAAGTTGCACTTAGAAAATTCAACTTTCTGGATTTATCTGGGGAAAAAACTGAGTTTTAAGAGCTAAGATCAACTAGAATAACAGGCTTAGAAGACATTAAAACAGTTTTACATGGAACAGAAGTTGGGCCATAGTATCCATCAGGTTGTTTCCTCCGTTATTCAAATTGAGTTCCCAGCAAAGATGCCCCATGGATAAGAAGGCCCTTGGTGTGAACTGTGAAGACCACAATTGCAGGGGGCATTTTGCAAGGATGAGCCACATTAGCGTATTTCCAGACACTAAGTGACTGGAGAAGGGAGAGTGGATGGCAGGAGGAGGAACCCTTGCTGGCCAGCATGAGAACTCAGAGGAACTGGAAGGGAGGCAGAGCCCTGGAGCCCTTCAGAGGAGAGAACTGCTCTACAGAGAGGGAAAGTGCTGAAACACAAGTCCTCAATGCAGGGTCCCCAGAGTCTGAGATCACCATCCCTCTGAATGAGGGGGGTCTCTGAAAGGCAACAGGGAGCAGTGGGGACTGGGGACATGGAAAGATACTGAAGCCAGGACTGTCCTGTCCTGTCCTGGAGATTGTAATCCCAGTGTTGATCACTGATCCTCTGGCTGTCTCTGTGCTCAGTCACAAGTTCACAGCACAGCCAGTTCAGGTGACTCAAAAGGACACTGTGCATGAAAAATCTAAATATATTGGAGGGAATTTGACATCTGAAATGGAATCCATAATTCCTTCCAGTCTAATGGGTGACAATCTAACCTTGTCAATGCAAATTCACAGAATTCTACAGATACTAGCTTCTGAATTTTTAGAGACTACAGGAGAAATGAGTACCAACAAACGAGCTACATGTTCTCTGTCTCATGAGAACTTATAAAGCTCTCTGACATGCTGACTTTCTGGATAAACTTGGAAATAGAGACGATGCATAACATTTTCTCATTTATGTAGGCAATAATGAAATGAATATCACTATGTCCCAGACATGGCAGCTCAGAGCCGAGACAAAGAATGTCACACATCCCTGTGATAGGGAGAACTGGGTGAAGGGCTGGGGATGAAAATCCAGAATGAGGGAACTTGTGCAGCCTGTCACCACTGAGAAGGGATGGAAACTGAATCTTCAGGTTATGTTTTCATCAGAGAACAGGCAATCTGAGACGATGATGGATTAAAACCCTAGGAAAACAAAGCTATCTTCATATCCAGTGGGTTTTACAGAGTTAGATGTAGTTTCAGGGAAGCAACTGTGTGGCATGGATGAAGCCCTGGGTATAAGCCTCATGCCTTGTATTTTTCCTTTCTATGGATGTTGGACTCCAGACTCTCATTTTAAATTTTGAGTCTAGTTAGTGTCTGCCTGGATCAGCCCTGTGTCCTCTAGACATCATCTGGGCTAGAAAATTAACTCAGAACAAACAAGCTATTGACCAGGCATACCTGAAGATTCCATTCTACAATATAAAATACAAAGTGTCCCATCCTTCTCCCATCCTAGCATTCCCCACTACTAAATATCAGACTTATACCTATAACAATCTGTCTAATGTAAAAGACATCCTGCCTCTGTGTGTGCAGCCACTCAGCAGCACAGCTTCTTTTGGGTATGAGAATTTTCCAGCACACTTACACTCATCAGAGCACAGCATAAGCAACAGTTAATAGTTAGTGCTAAATGCACAAAGAACAAGAAAACCAGGGCACTTTCCCAAGGCCTGTGAGGTCTGAGAGCCAGGAGGAGAGAAAAGACAGATCAAAGCTGAAGAAACATGCCACTTCGGTATATAGGCAGTTTCAAGAACTGTCATACCCTTCTCTGGGGTCTAAACACCTTCCAGCATACTGTGCAACAGCACATTCACTAGTGATATTGAAGTATGCAATATAGTTAAGGATGCAGACATAGTTAAGCTCAGCAGTTGTGGAGCATGGGTGAAACCCTATGTGCAAGCTGTATATACATCAAGACATAAAAATTGCTAAAGAGACACAAAGAGAGATGGGAACCAAGAAGGGAAAGAAGGGAGGGAGGAAGAAAGGGAAGGAGGAAAAGGAGGAGGGAGGGAGGGAAGGAAAGAAGAGGAGAGGAAGAAAAAAGAAGGGAGGAGGAGAAGAGCAAAGAAAAGAAAAGTGTTATTTAAACAAGTTAACATTTCTCAATGGCTGAAAAGCAGCCAAGATCAATGTGTAAAGTTTTGCAGAAAACAAACTAAGAAGAAAAATACTCAGACTTCCACCAAGACTCATGAGAACCCAGTAACCCTGTCAACAAACCTCAACAAAATTGATAGAGTATTACTCCAAGAAGAAAAAGACAAAAAGAAATTCCATAGGCCCTAGCAATGTGACTCAGTTGGTAGAGTGTGGTCTAGAATTCACAGAACCCCGGGATCTATCCCCAGCACCCCACAAACCAAGCATGTGGGCACTCACCTAATCTCAGCTCTCAGAAGGGGGGAGTTGGAAGATAAGTAGTCCAAGGTCATCCCCAGCTGTATAAGCAGTTTAAGGCTAGCTATTTGAGATATGAGACCCTGCTTCAAATGGGAAGAAATGTAAATTATAAGTTCATAAGAATTAGATAGAGAACAGAGACATATAAATCTGTATAAATGTAAAACTAGGGATCCATTTCTTCCATATACACACATTAATGCTATACTGAACCGGGTCTTGTGCAAATAAAACAAAATGTGGATTGAAATATTAAAGGAATTAATAAGGCACAATAAATAGTGGAACAGAAGATACTTGGTTTTCAGGAACTGGCTGGATGGAATTTCAAAACCTCCCAAAACTAGGAAGCTCCACCAATTGTCCTGAACTACTCTCGGGTTGGCATAAATGTCCACCTGGATGGTGGCACAGTGATGATGGCTGTAGTGCAAAAAGGAAATTGACTCTCTGGTTAGCTTCTGTGAGGTTCCTGAGCCCATGCCTCCTGCCCTGCTACAGGAGACCCCATCTCTCTATATATTCATAGAAATATTCCTGGGTTCAGAGCTAAGCTCCTAGCCTAGGTTTGCACACAAACTGAACTTTCAATAGGGCAAAGGAGTCCAACAGTTCAGTGCAACGTAGAAGAGACCTTACTCAGACCCACAAAAAATCAGGATGAAATAGGACACTGGGGGAAGGGTTCAGAAAGAAGGCCCCATCATGGTTATAATCAAGTCCCTGAGAGCAGAAAGTCCAAGTTCCATCACTTGGTGCCTTATGTTACTCTCACTGAGCCAAAACTGACCTCATCTCTAGGCCTGATAAGGGACCAGGCTAAATAACACCCACGCCTGCCATTGACCTGCTAATAGGACAGAAAGGGTCACACAGTTTCAAGAGTTCAAACATGACTTCATGCCCTCAAAATGCATCCAGGTGCATCCAGCCTCCAATGCAACCCTCAGCTGCCCTCTCCTGCCTCATCCTCTTTCTCTCACCACAGCCGTGAAAGCTCTTGCATGAGCCCCAAGACCATTAGCCTGGACAGATCCAGCACTGCTGAGACTAGCTGAGAAATTGGGGTTATATATTATTTATTTATAATTTAATAAAGCCACTGGAGATCAAAATGCAAAGTTAATCACAGCCATAGAAGCCTGGTGGTGGTGGCGCACACGTTTGATCCCAGGACTCAGAAGACAGAGGCAGACAGATCTCTGTGAGTTCAAGACCACCCTGGACTACACGATAGTGAATCAGTCTAAAGAGTAGCAGAGCTCACACCTTTAATCCCAGCATTTAGGATCACACGCCTTTAATCCAGCACTAGGGAGGTGGAAACAGGAGAGATAATGAAAGGAATATAAGGCAGGAGGAGACAGGAGCTCAGACTGCAGTCTGAGGCTTGGTGGAGAGCGGTGCAGTCAGCATTGCAGTCTGAGTATTCCTAGAGACAAGATCTCCCATTTTGGTCTGAGGTAGAGGTAAGAGTTGATAGCTGGCTGCTTTGCTTTTCTGATCTTTATCGTGAGCCACAATATCTGTCTCTGGGTTTATATTATTCATGCTACAGAGAAAGTGTGTAACTTGAAATATGTAAGGCAGAAAAACAGACTCCAGGCAAAATACTTGTTTCCCTAACACCTCCAAATCTCTACTGAAGTAGGTTGTATGTATCACTAAGAAAGTAGATTCTTAGTGACCTGTGGTTGTCTGTGAGTGAGAGCCAGGCTAGGCTCCAGCACCCAGTAGATACCAGATCACAGTCTGAGATCTCCTATCTCTCTGTCTCTGTTACTCTGTCTCTCTGTCTCTCTGATTCCCTCAGTCCCAGGATGAGGACATCTGTACCTGTCCCACTGTGCCTGACACCATGCCTCATACAAAGGACAATGCTGGAGAATATGTCCCATTTCACAGAGAATCGCTGTGGGAATGCCCATGTTAGTCAGGTGTCTGTTACTGAGACAAAGTAGCAGAGAAAATCAGCCTAAGTGAGGAAATCTTTATTCTTTCTCAGGGTCTCAAAGGTTCCAATCCGTGATCTCTTGGCTTCACGATGAGGAAGAACATATGGTAAAGAGAGGGTGCTGGAGAAAACCTTCTCACCACATAGTGCCAGGAAGCAAGGGGAGAGGAGAGGGAAGACTTCAATGCACCCCTCAGGCTCACCACATCTAATGCCTACAACCTCCTACCAGGGCCCCCTCGGGTTCCCACTGCCTCTCAATAGCTTTTTATTAATCCCTTAACTATACTTATTTCATTGATGGGACACAGATTCAGGTTGCAATCGATCCCCAAAGGTCCCACAGCAGAACTGCAAATTAGCACATTAGCACTGACTGAACTCCTAGTGAAGCTGCTGTCTACAGAAGTGATGGGAGATCAGACAGGAATGCAGCTCTGTCAGCCTGGCATGATGGTGCACATCTGTAAAGCCAGCACCCACTTGTTATGTGTCAGAGCTTGTAACGTATCCGTCCGGACCCCTCCCTGTAAGGGACAGTGTAAGCCACGTCTGCTAGAAGCTGGCTACAAGTGTGCCTGACCACACCTGTCAGGGCGTGGTCAAAGTGAGGTCAGGATGATGAGTGATACGGTTTTAAGAAACTGCACCTCCCCACCCCCCTTTAAAGTCCCAGCTAAAGAGTCAGCTGCTATTCTGTTGTGAATTGGTGCTTTTCTCTGGCTGCTTTCAGTCAGATCATGTGGAATACACCATGATGCTGAGTCTCAACAAGAACATTGCTGAAAAGATGGATCAGCAATTAAGACGCCCATGGCTCTTGCAGAGGGATCAGAGTTTGGTTCCCATTACCCACATGGGATGGCTTAATCACCGGTAACTCCAGCTCCAGAGGATCTGGCCACTGAGGGCACCCTGCATGCATGTGCGCACATGTGTGTATGTACTCACACACAGGAACAATGACCATACATTAAAACGCCATTTAGTTTGGTTTTAAAATTTTAAAATCTGAGGACAGCAAAAAAGCAAGAACAATATCACCAACCCATTGTCCCTGAGTGTGTTCCCACTGATGCAAACTCCGTTCTGTGGGTTGAACTCAGGGGGCTGTGAATATCTGACTGCATCCAGCCATGGACATATTAGAACTGATTGCTCCTCAGACGTCCAGAGCTTTACCCAGTAAGATTTCAAAAGAATGAAATAAACATTTATGGAGATTTCTATAAAATAAAGGAGTAACTGGGGCTTAAAAGATGGAAGAAGAGGACAGTGGTCCTCTCCACCCTGAGATAGACGTTACATACTGGCATACTAGTCTGCAGGGCAAGTAATGTTTCAGAACTGCCTCTTAGGATAATTTGTTGACTCAATTAAACCAAGAAACACAAACACAGGGTTCAGATACACTTACATAGAGTTCATAACCCAGGGTTCCATGACAGTTCATCTTGGGATTCTTGTTTTCATTAATTGAGCTAGAAACAAACAGTATGAACCAGCTGGACCAAAGCCCATGGCTCAAGCCAAGGTCAGAAGTAGAGAGGTTTTCAGGACAGACTTTACTCTCTGGGGACTGAAGGATCACTCTGGGAGAATAGACACTGTCTTGATATTGGTGGGCCCTGATGACAGTGCTCACTTGCTACAATTGGGGTTTTGAATGACAGTGACAACAACATGGGGAGCGACCTAGAATGTAAGCACCTATGAGAGTTCAAAATGGAAACAGGACCTAGGTTCATAGGAACCCAAGTGTCCTGGCCCCAATCCAACCTAGCTCACCCCAGTTCAGGACCCTGGTGATTCAGAAGGGCTGGGTAGCGGGTTCTGACAACCTGAGTCTGAGTAGCTATAGCTGGCTTCCCAATGTCCAAATGTGTAGGAAGCCGGTTCCTGCATTATCCATTACAATAATAGGTGCCTGAAGACACCAAGATGTAAATTACTTCACAGGCGCTGGGTAATCTCCATTCCTTTGATCTCTGCCTATCCCGTGGCTCATTTTGGCCTGAGGAGCTGAAGCCATTCATAGGGTAACACGTCCCAGGCGGCTGGTCAGCCTTTATAAGGGATGGTTTTCTTAGTTCAGTGTCTCCGCTCTGGAAAGCTTATGCTCTCCCCTCACAAGATGCATTAAAGCTTGTCTGCAGAAGGATCCGAGTGTCCCGTGTATGATTTCTTGCTGGCGAGAAATACAGAGCGCGCGGGACACAAATGAACCTTCTCTTTTGCCCATGTACAAGCCACACAGTGACACCCTCAGTACTTCACCCCAACTAAGCTTATGTCCCCCAACTTACAGCCTAGGCTAGTTTCATGTAGAGATATGATGTTTGTGGATGGTGTAACAAAAGTGGCACTAATCTAGGGATCTTGTACCTGACTATATCCACACACTCAGTTTTGGCAGTGGTGAGTGTTTGCACATGACGGATAACTTCCTACATCATCTCCATAATGGGAACTTGCTACCTTGGCTTGGGGCTCCCTCTGTCTCTCTCTTTCTTTCCAATTCTCGATACTCGTGACACAACATCCTGTGAGGCAGCAGGGCCACAGTCACGAAGAGCTAAATAACTGAACAATGCCATGGAGCTGGCCACTCCACCTCCCGTATGTTTCCCATGGAATTTACACATGGAAAATGAACTTTTTTCCCCCACTGAGTGGGGTCTGTCTTGGCTGATTCCTTCTCCACTAACACAATAGGAGTGAGAAACATTAGCCATGCTGTGTAAAAACAGTATGTGGTGGCAGCCCAAATCCAAGGAGTGCCAGTCCTTCCTGGATGAGCTACAGACACTTGAACAGACACAGTACCCAGTCCCGATGATACAGACAATCTAAAGGGCCTGGATTTCTGGTAGATTCTGGACACTTAAGTCTTCGACTTTTTTGTTTGTTTGTTTGTTTGTTTGTTCCAAGACAGGGTTTTTCTGTGTAACAGCTCTGGCTGTCCTGGAACTCACTTTGTAGACCAGTCTGGCCTCAAACTCATAGAGATCCACCTGCCTCTGCCTCCTGAGTGCTGAGAATAAAGGCTTCCACTCCCACCGCCCAGCAGGTCATTGATTGCCCCCCCCCCCGTGAGTTTAAAAGCCATACTTTACAGCACTTTTACCTGAGGCTTCAATTTTCTAATTTTGATATTAATATTCAGAAAATTGTTTTCATTTACAATTCTCTTTGTCTGCCATGTCTTCCTCTTTACATATGGAGTAATTTGAACTTCTTTTGGTTTGCATAGACTCCGTACCCCAGAGTTCCATGTTTTACCATGGAGAGAATGTGGCCTGCAAAACTTAAGTACTGGCCCCATGTGGTGAACGTTTGCCAACCTCTGTTCTACGTCCATGGCCACTTTAGTGCAGTGTAGTAATTTTATTCTCCCTACTTAACATCATCAGAGCCGCTCCTGATCTCATTACATCCTTTCCAGTTTATCTTCTTTGTCTTTTAGTTAAAATTTAACAAATATTGACTGAACTAATGTGAACTTACCAGTTTCATGAACCTTTTCACTTCTATCAATTTTTATCTTACAACCTTTATCTTTTAATTCCTCCTTTCTTCCTGCAAACTTGGGCTTGCTAGCAACACCCTTCAGGGTTCTCATCCAGAGATGCTGCCTGGTACAAGGAAGTCACAGGCTCTGCCTGACAAACGCCAGAATCTATGATCCAGCCACTGACAGAGGAACCCATTCAGTATGTGCTTCTGCAATGTGCCCAAGTCCTTCATGGGTGACTTGATGCAAAATGCCCACAGCTTTTTGATCATATGCTGTGGCACTGGGGCCCAGCACACCAGGCTGGCCTATCCCCAGCCATGCTCTTCCACAGGCAGTTACACCACTAAGCCTGCTGAGCTGAGAGAGCCTCTTGGCTCAGAGTCCAGCACCATTGCAAGGACATGTTACTGTAATGCCTCTGGAAAAGATGGCATTTCTTTTGGGTGGGACCAGGATTAACCCCTAGCGCTTGAACTGACTTGTTTGGAGCCCATTCTCTTTGGCGGGATACCTTGCTCAGCCTAGATATTGGCGGGGGGGGGGGGGGGGGCATTGGCCTCACCTCAAACTAAGGTGCCAGAGTTAGCTGACTCCCCATGGGAAGCCTTACCCTTTCTATTGAGTGGATGGGGGGTGTGGTGGGGGAAAGGAGGGGTAGCAGGAAGAGGGGAGGGGGTGGAAACTGGGATTAGTATGTTAAAGGAGAAAAGATTGTTTTTAAAATAAAAAAGAAGTTTCTTTCCAGAGGTCTAACCCCTGCCACTGGTTGTATGGACTGGCCAAACTTCTCTGGAGAGGATTTATTCATATTCCAAATTTTCCATTCATCAACCATGTGCCGAGCCAGCCATGCATATCAAAAGTGAGCAATCCAAAGCGAGCAGTGTGGCCCACACCTGTAATCCCAGTATTCAGGACGTAGACAAAGGAGAATTATGAGATCAAGGGCCATCTCAGCCACTTAGTGAGTGAGGACCCAGCCAGCGTGGGGGCCACGAGACCCCAGATCAAAACCAACAACAACCAGAGGCTGGAGACAAGTGTCAGAAGTTAAGAGTCCACTGCTCTCAGAGCAGTTCTGTTCCCAGCACCCATATGCCCATCTGTAATGCTAACTCCAGGAGTCTGATGCCCTCTTCTGGCGTCTGCTGGCATCAGGTACCCATGTGGTACCCATACACACATGCTGGCAAAAACTCATGCACATAAAATAAAATTAAATACAGCTTAAAAAATGAACAAGAGATGAGGGAGAGGGAGAAAGGGAGCAATCCTTCAGTCCACTTCAATTGAGTTGAGGGAAAGACATCAATTGCAGACAGTAGGGAATGTTAATGAAGAAAACTGTTGGCAACATAACCAAGGGTTGTGTGTTCAGCTTAGGATAGCTGATGAGAAGATGACCAGCCAAGGCCAGCCTGCTCAACCCTCCCCTTCAGCACAGGATTTCTCTGAAACATGACACAAGCTACACACGGACATCTGAGGCACTGCAGCTGAAGAATAATTGAGAAATGAAGATCTCTTCCAGGGGAATATCCAAATATCCAGGGACATCTAGGACTTTAAGTCACTCAGAGTCCCTACAATTCTTTCTCCAGCTCCTCCTGCAAACAACAAAACAGAGACCACCCAAAAAGAAAACACAGAGAGTCACAGCAGCAAAACAAGAAACAGAACAAATGTCATTCAGACTTTACTGGGGATCAAACAGGGCCCAGTTGCTCACTCTGGGGACCAGGGCCAGCACACAGGCAGATTTGATCTCTCAAGCCTTGCTGGATTCTGGGGTCTGGTACCTTCCTCCAAACAGCAGTGAGGAATGGCAGGATTCAGGGCAGGGCAAAGGAATAGGAGCAGGAGACTGATAACGGAATGTGGAGTCCAAGGATCCAGAGGCTTGACTGAAGGAAGGGCTTGTGAGAAGAAACAGAGGAATAGGGAACCGAAAGGAGAAGAAACAACATTTGGTGGGGTCACAGAGCCACACCTGAGGGCCAAAGCCAGCAGGCAATCATGAGTATTCTGTCAGGGCTGGGCTTTGTAGTCCTATTTTGAGTTCCAAAAGGCCATCTTTGCAAAGATTGGTTTGGAGGTAAAGCGGCTACTTTTCATGTAGTCAGATATCTTCTTCAGGCCCTGCAAGGGGGAGGAGAAAGCGGGAATTCAGGATCTGCGGCCCCACTCAGTGTACAGGTTTCACTCTAAGAACCCAAACACAGCCTAAGCTGCTCAGGTGCCCAAGGCTGTAAGAAAATGCTGTGATTCCCAGAATGGAGGAGAAACACTGCTTTCAGCCGTGTGTCCATCTGCAGCTGCAGTACATGTACGGATGAATCACTCCACAACATCCTGAAGAACAGTGTTGTGCTCTGCGTTCAACAGGAGAGAGGCCAACACACACAGAGACTAAACATGTCCCTCCTACTCACACTGAGAGAAAGACAACAGTCTATACCCCTGTCTATATGGGAGGACCCCTGCATCATCCATTCCTGCTCTTTCGGCTCACTCACCAAGCAAGAAATCCCTTGTTACTCTCTGTTTACACAAACACTCGTGCTTTTTTTTTCTAGCAGACTCCTTCTTACCTGTTATTCCACATGGAGAAGGGGCCAAGAAGGGCAAAGGCGCTAATAACCAGCCAGTGTAGCAAATATCTCACTCAGTACCTCAGCAAATTCTGACTTAATGAGGAGAGGAATAATTGAACCAGCAAGCAGAGAGTGGAGTGATCTTTGCCATTCTCTTGAAGCAGAAAAATCTGAACGTTAAGACCTGGCAGCTGAATGCATCCTCAGTATGTCCATCCTACTGCCCCCAGCCCTGCAAGAGAAGGGCTACAGAATGACGCTGCTGTGTGCCCTCTTTCCAGTACAGTGCCTAGATAAGCTGTGAAGAATTCAAAGTTCTGGGGCTGCCTGTACTCAATAGGGCAGGCTTAGCTGGTCTTGAACTGCAGGCTCCCACACTCTCCCACTGTGCTTTACAGTCAGTTCGTACACAATGTCCAGAGCTGAGCAGCCTGAACCAGAATGCGAGCTGATGAAAACTAGCAAAACACATCACCTTTTGGACAGTGAGGGCAGAACAAATTGCTAAGATTCCCACTGGACTACAGCTATACTAAGATTCCCACTGGACTGCAGCCTTGGTCCCCCGAATCTCTAATAAAGTAGGTTTTGTGGCTATTACATGTACCTCATAGTCAGGCATGCCTGCCACTCCTGCATCCCTAGATGGAGATGCATCTTTCCAAGTCCCACTGAGCTGAAAACTGTACCACAAACAGAGACACCAGAGAAGGTGAATGAAACAAAATCCCATCTCAACGATCTCACAGGAAAACATCAAGCTATTGCTGAGAAGGAAGATGAAAGGAAAGAAACAGGATACCTAAAGATCAAACAAGTCAGGGTTTCCTCCTCCAACAGCACTGATCTGTCCACTCAGCCTGGCACCAGCTGTAGCCCTGGGTCCCAGTGCTTCCCCAGTCAGGGATATGACTGAGCAAAGAACTGGACAGGCCAGATGTGCGTGCTGCATCTTGTCACTGCACGTCTGTCCTGCTGGATTCCCCCTCTGAACAGCACTTGCTATACACTCCTGACATGTCCTGAATATCCATAGGCCTCAGGGATGGAAAATCCAGGCTCCATGGCAACCCATGGCTTTTTTTTTTTCCTTTGGCATCAGTGAGATCTACTGTCCTTTGTTCTTGGAAGCTAGAAACACACATGGAAACAAACACAACCTCCTCCAATGATATTGGTTCCCTGAGAAACTGCCAGTCTCTACAATCAGCTTCCTTAACAGTCCAATGGCATTGACATTTCTATGTAACATGTAGGTTGTGATGAAAAATGTCATGCAGTGGATCTAAGAACTGCACACAGTTCAGTGTTCAACAAATGCTAATTATTCCTCATTTCCATTCCAAGAAGTGGAAAGGTATGCTAGTTTGAAAGAAAATGCCCCCAAAGGGAGTAGCACTATTAAAAGGTGTAGCCTTGTTGGAGATCTGAAGAGCACTTTGACATCAGACATGGAGAACCAGAGTTTGGAGATTGCCCAGCTAGTTTTCGGTCTTGCTTCGATCCTGTATTTCCTGACTATGCCTCTTCCCGTGTTTTGGAATGGTAATGTATATCCTGATTTTGATTTTACAGGGGATTGCAGTTAAGAGATTGTATGAATCTCAGAAGAGACTTTGAACTTTAGACTTTTAAGTAAGTTTGTGACTGTTATTGACTATGGGGACATTTGAAGTTGGACTGAATGCATTTGTGCATTATGATATTGCTACTAAACTTTGGAAGCCAGGGAGTGAAATGTGGTGGTTTGAAAAAACAAAATGGCCCCAAAAGGGAGTGGCACTGTTAAGAGGTATGGCTCTATCGGAGTAGGTGGGGTGTTGTTGGAGGCTGTGCCTCACTGTGGAGAGGTATTACTTTGAGGTTTCCTTTGCTCAAGATATTGTCCAGTGTGTCAGACCACTTCCTGTTGCCTTTAGATCAACATGTAGAATTCTCAGCTACTTCTCCAGCACGGTGTCTGCCTGAATGCTGCCATACTCCCAGCCGCCCTGCTCCCTGCCATAATGATAATGGACTGAATCTAAAAACTGTAAGCCCCCACCTCAGTTAAACGTTTTCCTTGTAAGAGTTGTCATGGTCATGGTGTCTCTTCACAGCAATAGAAACCCTAACTAAGACAAAAGGCATCCTGGAAAGGGGGAAGGGAAATTAGGACATCCAGTAGGAAGAGGGATCAGGGTATCACCTCAAAGCGTGCCAAGAAGTCCTTCAGGTTTGGAAACGAATCCAGGCACTTGGGTGCAAATATACGGTGCTGGTCAAGGATATCATAAACGAGGAAATCCGCATAGGTGACCTGAAGAAAGCAAACAGTGAGTGTGCTAGAATTTGATGCCTGGGAAGAACGGCAACTCCTCCTCCCCACCAACTGCCCTTTACCTTGTCCCCTGCAAACCATGGTCTCTTGCCCAGGAACTCAGAGTAGAGCTTCATCTTCTCGGGGAGACCCTCTAAGTACTCTGGCTTTCGTTTCTCCTGAAGAAAAAAAAAAAAACCAGCTTTCACCATCCTCAGACACAGGCTCCCTGGCAGAGGCTGGCCTTGAAGGGCTGTGCAGTCCCCAGCAGGCAGAGAAGTGGTGGTGCTCTCCCTGCCCTCCCACTCACACCGTCCTGGTCTCTACCACAGTTGGGGACCACTGTGCATCAGACCCAAGACAGCTCTGGGCACCTGGCTCTGAACTCTGAACTCACATGAGGCAGAAGCAAACAAGCAAACACCGAGAGAACAGTCAGGGTTCTACCTACTGGGGGTGAGGGGTGAGGACTTTGGTACAGTTTCCAAAGAGATGAGATGAATTTGAGAGGGCAAAGGAAACAGAAAGAGGATCAAAGGCCTTTGGCCAACTGAATCGCTTATTGAGAACATCTGCTTATCTCTGTGGGTGTCAAGGACACAGCTCTGGGAAGCCATCTGAGAAGAGTGTGCCCCCCCCGCCCCCGCCCCAGCTCCAGTTCCTTCTTCTCATAGTGTGAGGTGTGTGTTGCAGATGTAGCATCACTTTAGGACACTGCAGGACAAGGCCCAGGACAGAACCAGCAGTTGGAACTGGAGCATTCTGAACTCTGTCTATACTATCAGGGGCTGGGGTTGCACTGTGGAGTCTGGACTGGATCTTAAGACTTAGGGGCCATGACTGGGAATTTGCATTTGGCACACTGAGTGTCAGGATTACCCTGTCGCAGTTTCAAATGCTGTACAATGGGTAGCACTGAGAGGCTCTGGTGGCAAACTGGACCTTAGTGGATTCTAGGGTAAGAGTACAGGGTGAGCTCCAACTCAGCAATGGTGGGACTCACAAAGTCAGGGCTGTAGCAAACCATGGCCAGCTGCATGCGGGTGTCCATAGCCTGGTTCTCCAAAATGTCCACCCGAATCCTCTCCTCCTCTGTCTCCCCACCTGCAGCACACACAGCATAGAGTCACTCTCAGCATAGCCCAAACCAAACCACGATGATGGCTTCTGTCCTTCTCCCTGCAGCCAGCCCGACTCACACAGGTTGTGCTTGCGGGCAATGTAGCGCAGGATGGCGTTGCTCTGGGTGATCTTGTGGGACCCATCAATTAAGTAGGGCAGCTGGAAAGACAAGCAGGGATGGTCAGATGGGATATGGGGTCTCATCGTCACTTCCCTGAGAAAGGACACACATGGGGCCTGGCACCCAGTGTGCCTAGCCTGGAAAGCCACCAATGAACACAGTGCACACTGAATGGAAGAGCTGGGACAGATGACACGAAGAGCTGGGACACAGCCCATCACAGGAACACTGCAGCCACCAGAGATGGGAGCAGGAGATCAGAAGCTCTGATCCCAACCCCCCTCAGCCAGGTGAGGAGATGAGGTGAGGATGCCATGCCCTCCCCAGACCTGCCCTTCCCTGCACCTACATTGGGAAAGTCCAGGCCCAGCTTGAACTTCTCATTCAGCCACTGGCTTCTGTCAAAGTTGGGAGCTGTTGTGGATGAGATGAAGTGAAAGAAGGCACCCTAGTGCCCCAGATTCCCTCTCTAGGGACCTTTCCAAGGAGTCAGGAATGAGAACCCCACCCCCAAGAAGGAGATCTGCAACATGACCCACTTTTGCACATCCCAATGGTTTAGAATGCTTGTTAGTACTGGGGACCCTCCATCACTGAAATTTACAAAATATTAAAGCACGCCCTAGAGGAAAACATCATTCAATTCCTGTAGAAGGTAACCTAGTCCTCCACTGGAAGACTAAATCCAAGGAGATTTCTAGAAGGGACAGCCCTGAAGAGATGAGCAACAAGGGGTCAGACAAGTGTTGCTGGGCACCAATGAGCAGGGGAGCCCAGGTCTGACCAACAGGGTGTAATCACCGTCCCCCATGGCGTATCTCTTTTCCTCATAGCTTGTATCTGTGTACTCCAAGAGCAGGCAGATGGCATGAGACAGCTGTAAAGATGGCATATGACAGGTCACAGATGGGGAAACTCTGACAGTCTTCCTTAGCCACCTCTTGGTGAGCCTCCAATTTACACCTACAATCTCCCTACAAGCTCAACACACAGGCCACATAAGCACAAGCTCTCTTGAGCTTGAACTTCCCGTGATAGGCAAAGCTTTCCATCAAGTTCTGAACTCCATCTATCTCCTAGAAATCAGCCCTAGCTACTTCCCACCCCATATCTCTGTCCCACCCAGCAGCAGATCTTTCACTTACCCCACGTATATCCCAGTAACCCAGTGTCATGGGCATGGTGCTGGTGCAGAGCGGGTCAAACTGGACTTTGTTGGTTTGAGCTTTCTGTTAATATCCTAGGCTAGAAGGGAGGAGGTGGGACTTGGTTCTGCTTTCCTATTGGACTATTGGCCTACAGAGTCTCAAATTTCAGACATTCCAGTGCAGGGAGTGCTGGAGGAAGGAGCCAGGGAGCCAGGGGCAGGACAGAATAAATCCAGCCTCATCTCAGACTGACTCAGGAAGCAAAAGGCAGGCCTAAGCTAGTACCTGTGCCAGCAGCTCCCTGTTCTCCCTCTGGTGTGCTGCGTCCATGGAGACAGATGTGCAGCTGGAGACACTCTTGATGACTGTTCATTACCTTCCTGGCATTGTTTACACTTCATCATCAGCTGCTTGATCTGGTTCTGAGTGCATCCTGGTGGCTGAGCCAGAACAAGACAGGATACCTCAAGCCTGAGACATTAGTGCTGCCTGTGCTCCCAGATGGCACGAAGGACTCTGCTAAGCTGGGCAACTCAGAGCCATACACACATACCACCTGTAGATGGGTGAGAAATATTCATGATCCCTGAGCACCAGGAAGATGTAAAAACAAAACCATAATGAGACACACCTTTTCCTTATTCAAAAGTATCGGATCAGGTGAGAACATGGACAGAAGAGAACTCTTGGATACTGCAGATAAGAGTGTAAATTATCACAACCATTATGGAAAACAATCTGGTGTTCCTACAATAAACCAAAAATAGAGCTATCATGTGATCTGGCAAGGCCAATACTGGGTATATATCCACAGGAAATGATATTGGTATGCTAAAGAGTGCACACTTTACAGTAACCAAGAAATGGATGTTATCTAAAAAGCCATCTACTAATAAGTAGATAGAGAATGTGGTACATGTGTGCCACAGAAAACTATTAACTATATTTTTAAAAAGGGAAAAAGAGAACAAAACTAGAGAAACGAGATTCTTGTCTCTCATCCTGGAAAAAACAAACAAGCAAGCAAACTCAAAATGAATCAGAAGCCTTAATTAAGACTTGAAATTTAGAAATTATTAGAAGGAAACACTCCAAGATAAGCTCTAAGATGTAGGCATAGATGATGTTTTTTTCTGGACTAGGGTTCAGTAGTTCAGAAAATAAATGCAAAATTTGACAAATAAGAGTGCATCAAATGGAAAGCCTTCTATGCAGCAAGGGGAGCTCTCCTGTGGAATGGAAGGGGATCCCCGCCAGCTCTCCCTCTGACAGAGGACTGCACAAATACATAAAGAACACAAACTCTTAGCCAAATATAAAGACACGACTATAATCCCAGCACTGGGAGCCCGAGTCAGAAGAATCACTAAGACTTTGAGGACAGCCTGGGCTACACAGCAAGATCCTATCTCAAAGACAGAGGAAGAGGAGAGGGGAGGAGGTGGTAGGGATTCCGTGGAAATGGTGAGTACTCAGAGCTGAGAAAGACTGTGGAGAGAGGGGGTTTAGCAGGTCCTGGGTTGCAGCTAGGAGGGTGTGTCGTGCTGCTGCACAGCAAAGGACTGCACACCATGTCAAATATCCACAAGAAAGGACGTTCAGTGTTTCCGCCATAAAGAAGTGATAACTGTTTAAGGGCAGATGTACATAGAAACTCACACGGTACACCCCCAAAATGTGTGATTTTTATGTATGTTAAAAATAAATTTATAAATCATTTTTAAGAAGTGGCTGGAAAGATGACTCAGTCTTAAGAGGACTTTCTACTCTTACAGAGGACCAGAGTTCATATCCCAGCACCCAAGTCAGGCAGGCAGCTCACAACCTGCAACTCCAGCTCCAAAGGACCTAATACTCCCTTCTGGCTTCTGCATAACCCTCACTTACATGCACATACCTACACAGACACAGACACAGACACACACACACACATAATCAAAAATTAAAAACAAATCTTTAAAAATTCAATTATTTAAAAGTTCACAAGAACCTTAGAAACTATAAACAAGGAAAAGAATTCCCTACAAAAATTAAAGGAATACAAGTTCTGGGATGTGTTAAAAGCAGTTTCGAGAGGAAAATTACAGCTCTTGGAACCTACATTAAAGAATCAGAAAGAACACAAATTAGTTGATGGCACAACTGGAGGGACTGGAAAACAAACCAATAAATCCATTCCTAAATCCAGTAGATAGATGAGAAAAATCAGAACATAAATTAATCAAAGAAAACAATACAAAGAATTAGCCAGTCTAAGAGCTGGTTCTTTGAAAATATGGACAAAACTGATAGACTCTTAGGCCAGCGCACCAAAATAAAGCTAGAGGAACTTCAAATAAACAATCAGAGATACACCAGGAGGCATTACATCAGACACCGAAGAATTTCATAACAGCGTAAGAGGATATTATTACAAACCTATGCTCCATTAACTTAGAAAACCTAAAAGAGATGCACAAATTTCTAGAGTCACTGGAAACACCAAAGTTAAGCCAAGAAGACATCAACAACTTTAACAGACCTGTAAGAGACAAGTGTTAGGGCTCAAAGAAAGTCTCACTCAGTACCTGAGGCTCCTCCCAGCACTTCTCACCCCACCCCTCCCATAAACCTCTCCAGCCCAGGGACCGGGCTCTCCTTCCCCCAGCTTCTGTTTCTACATAAGTCATCTGAGCATTTTCTTGGTTTACCCCTCTCTTGCCTCCTGGTTCTTCTCTTGGCATCTTGATTCATAACTCCATTTTGGCCCGCTTGCTCTTTCTCTTCCTCTCTCTCTTCATCTTTCACCCACACAACCCCCCTCACCCATCTCTCTCTCTCTCTCTCTCTCTCTCTCTCTCTCTCTCTCTCTCTCTCTCTCTCCTCTCTCTCTCTCTCTCTCTCTCTCTCTCTCTCTCTCTCTCACACACACACACACACACACACACACACACACACCATCTTTCATTGCCCAGTTCAGTCTGGACCTTTCCAGATGTCCCTGGGTGTACTCTTCCTTTTATTTACAATGAAACCCTTCTTCTCAACCATTCCTAGGAATAGTCATGGCCTCATTTTCTTTCAATAAGGAGATAGAAACAGTGACAAGCAGCCTTCTGATTTAAAAAAAAAAAAAAAAGCCTGGGACCTGATGGACTCACAGAAGAATTCTTCCAGAATTCCAAAGAAGAATTATAATCAATATTCCTTAAATTATCCAAATAAAATAGAACCAGAAGGATTCCTTTTTTTTCAAAACAAAAACCTTGAATTCCCTTTGTACAACTTTCTTCCTGATCATAAGAACAACATTTTGTAACCAATCCCCCTTAAACGATGACAAATATCCATAACCCAATGAGTGACCAAAAACCACCTATCCCACCTCTTGGGAATGTGGTCGTATGTTCTTAAATTAATCAAGGAGGTGAAAGACCTCTACAATAGAAATTTTAAATCACTGAAGAAAAAGATGGAGGAAGACACTAGCTCATACATCGCTAGAATTAATATTGTGAAAAGGATTGTTTTACCTGAAGCAATTCACACATGGCATTCTTCACAGAAACAGAAAAAGAAATCCTTAAATTTATGTGGAAGCACAAAAGCCACCAGATAGCCAAAGGAATCCTCAGGAAATAGAACAATGCTGGAGGGATTACAGCTGCAAACCGCAAGATCTATTACAGAGCTATAGTAGGAAAAACACTGGCTCAAGAGCCAACACGCAGACCAATGGAACGAAATAGAAGACTCAAACATGAGTCTGTCTGACACTCAGTCAAAAATGCATTCCAGAGGAAAGACAGCTTCTACAACAAATGGTGCTAGGGAAGCTGGGTGTCTACATGTAGAATAAATTAGACCCATATCTAGCACCCTGCTCAAAATTCAACTCCAAATGTATCAAATATCTCAATGAGTGAAACCTGGATTCCTGAAACTGCTAGAAGAAAACATAGGCAGTACCTTACAAAATATAGGCGTAGGAAAGGACTTTCTGAATAGGACTCCATTCACTCAGAAATTAAGGCCAACAAGTGAAAAAATGGGACTTCATAAGTCTAGAGGTCTTCTGTCCATCAAAGGAAACATTCAATGGAGTGAAGAGGTAGCCTACAGAATGGGAGAGAACCCTTTTAACCTGAACATCTAATAGAGGATTACTATTCAAAATATACAAAGAACTCAAAATTCGAAGGAATAAGAAATGAGAAAAATGGAGGGCTCTTCCTTACGAAGGGGAGGGAGATAAATACAGTGAAGGAGATAAAACAAGAGTAAAGATGTCTGCTTCCTATTCTCATAGTACATGATAACATTTGTATCCCTATTAAAGACAAATATGGACTTATGTTCTACAAGATACCAGAGCTACTGATGATACGGGTCTCTTTTCAAGCAATTCTCTAGATTTTTTTCTGATCCATATGATAATGTGACCAATAATATTGGACATAGTTCTGATTTCTGTTCTTGGCGACAGAGTATCACACACAATGTATGTTATTCATTATGTTTATAATTTACTTGCTTACAGATACTCATGAGTCAAATGACAATTTGATTTATTTACAACATCTCAAATCAAAACCACCCTGCATAACCTACATTTAGGAAATAAAAAAGGTGATGTTGGAACACGGACCAAGAATGTAGTCGCGTGTTAAGAATTCTGTGTGCTGTGAGGAAAACTCCAGGAAGCAAGACAATAGTCTTGTGATCTCATTTCCTTAAAAACACGAAATTGTTCTTAAATGTGTTTTTGTGCTCATCCCAGGTGTAGCAGATAGGAATGAGTTTACTTCAGATTATTCATTACAGCTGGCTATTGTTTTTGTTTATTTGTCTCTATGAAAAACACATTTTTGCCTACGTGGCTTGTCTTTGTGATTGTACACTTCACTTATGTGATTCTTCTTAATCCTCAGAATTGTCTGATGCTCCAAATAAAGATATTGCATTAGAAAAAAAAGAATAAAGATGTCTGAAAAAAGCATACTACTAACTATCTAAAAATACCTATAATACACATAAATTGGTGTATAAACATGAATATATAGTTTAAGTGAAAAATTTCCACCTGGGCTTGCAATGCTTCCCCCAAGAGTCATAGTCTATCTAACAAAGACTCTAACACCAGGCATGAGTAACTCTGTTTTGGGTTCTCCAAGGGCTTCTCAGAATGTTATAGGCTATTGCTAGAGCCCTTGATTGCCCCCTAGAGATAGAAGGTAAGACACTATTGCTAAAGACACCGTGCACTTCAGAGACAGTGCCCAGAGGCACCTAAACTGGAACTGACCCAAAAGCTTCCTCACTGAGGACTAGATTTCATGGTACCAGAAGTTACCCAGCAAGCTTTCAAAGGAGGGAGCAGTCTTAACAGCGATGATGCCTATGAACCACAGCAATGGCCAACATGACGTGAGAATCCTAAGGGTGCAATAGTGGCACGCATACCTTGCTGGTAACCAGCAGCTCTCTTATTGGACCTAAGGTCTTCAAATAAAAAGGAAACTATGCCAGGTACTACAAACCAAGCCAACCGCCCCGGGCTAGTAAAGTCACGGATCTTGGAGGGAAACCTTCAACTGCCACTTTACTAAATCAGCATAATCCTTAACTACATTATGAAACCTAAAGGTAAGTGTAGTCCTCAGCCCTCATCAAGAATTTCTTAAGAGAGAAGTAACAGTTAGAGACCATTATAGAAACCACAACCAATCAAAAGGCAGACCTGTGGAGCCAAGTACCAACATAGATACATCTATAACAAGACTCATATACCTAAGACTTGGAGATCATTGCAGAAGAAGGGGTGGAAAGATTTTAGGAGTCAGAGAAACAAGGAGTTTGCTGTGAGATTGTATCATCTAAGAATGTCAGGAGCTACACCCATGAAGTCTCACCAGCATGGCTGCATAAACATAAGCTGAACAAGGGCACCATCAACAGACATCTAAAGGGGTCAGTGGGAAAGCTCATGAGGCCTAAACCCTAGATAAAGAACTACAGGCAACTCAGGAAAGCCGAGAGTGGGAGACATAGTCTTCCCCAGGGAAGAACACAGCAATTGATTATCCAATATCAAATAGTCAGCGTTGGAAACACACACACACACACACACACACACACACACACACACACACACACATATGTATATATAATTATATATAAATGGTTCTGTTTATGTATTTATAAATACACACACATCAACAATTAAAGAAAAAGAAGCCCTTGGGTGGTGGTGGTGCACGCCTTTAATCTCAGCACTCAGGAGGCAGAAGCAGATGGATCTCTGTAAGTTTGAGGCCAACCTGGTCTACAGAGAGAGTTCCAGGACAGCCAGAATACACAGGAAAATCTGTCTCAAAATATAAAAACAAGAAAAAAGAAAGAAAGAAAACAAAGAGAGGCCATAAATTTGAAAGACAGTAAGGAGGAGTCCATGGAAGGATTTGGATGGAGGAACACACACTAGTATTGCTAAATGAAATAAAGCTTCTTCAAACAGGACTCATAATAGTTGCATGAGTTGCTCTCTCTCTCTCTCTCTCTCTCTCTCTCTCTCTCTCTCTCTAATTCTTCCTTTCTGTTTTTTGTTTTGTTTTGTTTTTTGTTTTTTTGTTTTTTTTTTTTCCGAAGCAGGGTTCCTCTGTGGCTTTGGAGGTTGTCCTGGAACTAGCTCTTGTAGGCCAGGCTGGTCTCGAGCTCACAGAGATCCTCCTGCCTCTGCCTCCTGAGTGCAGGAATTAAAGGCGTGTGCCACCACTGCCCAGCTTCCTTTCTATTTTTTAAAAGAGGGAGTCTCCATCCAGTAAACATTGACCTGTAGGCAATTTGAAGCTCATGAGGTACTTGACAATGGTCAGAGACTCTGAATGGTCACCACTGGGAAGTGCTGCAGCATCTGCGAGGTGTGTGTGTGTGTGTGAGGGGTTGATGGATGTCCCAAAGTGGACAGCACAGTCCCACAGCAAAGAACCACCCAATCCAAATGTAATGACAACCTGATGAGAGGATCCTACCTAGTCTACGAACCACAAATGGCTCCAA
The DNA here is from genome assembly GCF_003668045.3 of Cricetulus griseus. Lineage (NCBI taxonomy): Eukaryota > Metazoa > Chordata > Mammalia > Rodentia > Cricetidae > Cricetulus > Cricetulus griseus. The sequence goes on along the minus strand of NW_023276806.1, from coordinate 49,126,374 downwards.
AGCTGGAGAAACACAGCCTAAGAAATTCTGGCCAGTGAGAGTTAGAGCAGGGCAGCTCCTGCCCTGGAAACCATCTGGGAGAGGCGATATGGGGAGAACCTAGAGCAGGCTTGTTCTGGGAAGCCCCTGTGGCATCAGGCTGTACATCAGGAAAGAGAGCAGGAGACTTGGCCAGAGAGCTGGGTCTACCAGGTGAAGAGGCTGATTGCCTGGTCCTCCAGGGTACAGGGTGGGACAGGTGTGACTCTGGCACCCAGAAATCCAGCCTCTGCCGGTCTTCAGTAGGCTTTCCCAGGCTGTGATGTGCATCACCTTGGTAAATTGTCATACGCTGTTCGAGCTCATGAGAAGCTGACTCTGAAAGTGGCCAGTGTCTCTGATCACTTCAGACCTAAGCATGTTTGTCTCAGTTTTCCCCAAAGTCTCTTTTCTATGGACGGCATTCATAAGGCTGCTATAGGAGACAGAAAACAACAAAATAGCCCAAGAGTAAAGATGGGCTCTTGGGGACAGCTAGAAGGGGTCCCATGTACAACAGAGGATACAATTCTTTACCCCATGGCATGAAAGTACTTATGGTGGGAAAGAGAAGCCAGAGTGCAGCCATAGCAAGCTCATCCAAGGAGAGAAAGCTTAATCCAGAACTTCAGCTGGCTGCCTCAACTTCCCTAGTCAGTTTCTGCTTGATGCTGTGATCACCTGATTTTATGATGTCATCTCTATTTGCTGCTATTTGTTCTTTCACTTGGAAACTGCAAGAACACTCTGCCCTGTCCAGGACTGTCTCTGTTGGGGACTTTCCCTGACAACCTGGGCTTTTTTGCGCAGGGTGTTTTGAGTTTGATGATGCTCTGTCATCTAGCTATCTCTTGCTACTTACTATTATACTTTGGCTTGCTATATACTTAACTCATTCAAAACCAAAAGCATTGTTATCTTAGGTCATACTCTGAAACATACAGAATATAATTGACTGACTTGGCAGGATCTACAAGATTCTATTTCTGTTTTGAAAGGATTAACTCTATAAAAAGTGAAAGGAGATACCTGAGTGATAAAACTGGTAATGACCAGAGTGAAGATGCACCTATAGGTACCCTGTTTTGCACACACACACTGCTGGAACAGAGGGAATAAAACATTTCTGTATTTAACACAGGAATTAACGGTTTAGTATGCAATGATTTGGGGGTCTCTATGTACTTTTGATTATGCTTTTTCTTGTATACAAAGAATGTTGGGTGAAAGAGGTCATTGATATCCCTGCAGACTCTTGATGGGATGTTAAACTTTCTCCAACTCAGACTCTGTGAGGCCACAGGAGAAAGGTGTGAAAACCCAAGGGATGAGGAAGTTTGCCCAAGACTCCCAGGGGAACTAAGATCTAATGTTTAATAATGTGTGTGCAGATAGTTATTTGCTGCATTGTGCCATATGTCATTTTGCTTCAGCCTTTGATGCGGGGGTGGGGGTTGGGGAAGATAGAAGCATGGGGTCATATTTTGGAAGGAAGGGTAAGAAAAGAGCGTATCTAAAATTAGGATGGATTCCTTACAATATAATAAGATTTTGTACTACGAATAAAAGAAGAAAGATGAAGACAATTTTTTTCTAAAACTTAAAGCCAAGATGTAGAAAGCCTGAGTAATTTGTAAAAGTCAGTGAATGATGAGACTTAAGGAAAATATATGTCTAATGGTTAAGGATTACTAAAATTTCTAAGGTCAGGAGAGATAACTCAGCCATTAGAAGCACTTTCTGTTCTTCAGTGGACCTGTGTTTGGTTCCCAGCTGTGTCAGGAGTTCTCAACTGTGAGTAACTCCAGGTTCCTGGTATCCAACACCTCTGTCCTCTGAGGGAAACTGTGTTCACATGCACAAGCTCACATGCAGATACACACATCTACACATCATTAAAATCTTCAAAATTCTCCCTAAGGTCAAAATTCAACATAGTGATATAAAAACTTCTTCTTACTGAGAAGTGGATGGGGGTGGGTGGGAGGGAGGTGGGGAGGAGGAACTGTGGTTGCAATGTAAAATGAATAAAAAAATAAAATAGATTTTTAAAAGAAAAAATAATTCTTTTTAGGTCAAGAGAATTCTCCTAGGTTACTGATGCACAAACAGTAACATTTACAAGAACTGGCTTAATATTTCATCAAAATCACTACTCAGGAAACTGGGTCTTAGCAAAACCAAGATTTATCTGAAACTGGAGTTTTGTCTGAGCCTGATCAAAATGTTACAGGAAAGATAAAATTACAAGACTGGTAACACTGTCCTTCTAGTCATTCAACAAAAATGCTGGGAGGCATATGCCAGTGAGGATAAGGGGTTAATAAAGACAGCAAAGGGCAAAGGTCAGTCAGGACCCAGAAGGTGATCAGGCCCCTCTGATAAGTCACCAGTCCTCTATCAGACAGGCCATGGAGTCTCTGGAGATGGGATTTGCACGAGTGTACATCCCACAGGAAGGAGATCCAGTGGAGTGAACATGTTTCCTTTGCTTTTTTGTTTGTTTTTTGTTTTGTTTTTTTATAATTGTAATTAGACCAATTTTAAATTAGAAACAAGCTTCTTTTACATGTCAATCCCAGTTCTCTTTCCCTCCTCTCCTCCCCTGCCCCCCTACCCCCTATCTCAACCCCTTTCTGCTCCCCAGGGAGGGTGAGGCCTTCCATGTGGGATCTTCAAAGTCTGTCATATCATTTGGAGCAGGCCCTAGACCCTCCCTCGTGTGTCTAGACTGAGAGAATATCCCTCTATGTGGAATGGGCTCCCAAAGTCTATTTGTGTACTATGGATAAATACTGATCCTCTACCAGAGGCCCCATAGATTGCCCAGACCTCCTAACTGACACCCATCTTCAAGGGGTCTGGGTCAGTCCTATACTGTTTTCCCAGCTATCAGTCTGGAGACCATGAGCTCCTCCTTGTTAAGGTCAGCTGTTTCTATGGGTTTCTCCAGCCTGGTCTTGACCGCTTTCCATTGTTTTTAAGGAAGCCACATGGTCGACAGGAAACTGACCCATCGTTGCCAATGACATGGTGGTAAAAGAAATACTAAAGGGGCCAAGGGCTCCTCTTTAGACCCCGAAACAATTTCAGTTAACCTAAAAACAATTTTTAAAGGTTAGTCTATGTACCCCAGCTTGGCCTTAAGCATACAAAAAGAAACTATAACCAAAGCAATGAACTTTCAGATAACTGGATTAGCTAATTTTAAAGGGACAATCTATTAATTCCTTAAGATTGCTAACTGGGAAGGTAGGCTGACTGCAGATGTTCTCTTTTCCATCAGTTCCTCCAGATCCAATCCCCCAGTCTCATCCCCTGCTCTGCAATAGCCTACAGAATGGGGAAAGATTTTTACCAACTGCACATCCTATGGAGAGCTAATATTCAAAATATATAAAGAACTCAAGAAACTAGATATCAAAAAATAAAAATCCAGTTAAAAACTGGGGCCCAGATCTAAACAGAATTCTCAGTAGAGGAAACTCAAATGGCTGAGAACTGTTCAGCCAGCTGATCCGAGCAAGTGGGAGCTCATGGACCCCAGTCTGAGAGCTGGAGAACCAAACCCCCTGACTGTGGGTGGCAGTTGGGGGATGCTGGGCAGTCTATGGGGCCTCTGGCAGTGGAACCAGTATTTATTCTTAGTGCAGGACTGGGCTTTGGAAGCCCATTCCCTATGCAGGGATACTCTCTCAGCCTAGATACATGGGGGAGGGCCTAGGCCCTGCCCCAAATGATGTGACAGACTTTGATGATCCCCCATAGAAGGCCCCACCCACCCTGAGGAGTGAATGGGGGGAATAGGAAGATGGGAGAGAGAGGGAACTGACATTGGTATATAAAATAAGATTGTTTTTAATTTAAATAAAAATTAATTTAAAAAAAACTGTTCAACATCCTTAGCCATCAGAGAAATGTAAATCAAAACTACTCTAAGATTCCATCTTACACCTGTCAGAATGCCAAAATTAATAACATAGCAACTCATGCTGAAAGGATGTGGAGTAAGGGAACACCCTTCCCTTGCTGGTGGGAATGCAAATTTGTACAGCTACAATGGAAATCAATCTGGTGGTTCCTCAGAAAGTTAGGAATTGATCTACCTCAAGATCCAGTTATACATCTCCTGGACAGATACCCAAAAGACACTTCATTCTACCACAAAGACACTTGCTCAACTGCGTTCACTCTGGCCTTATTCATAATATCCAGAAACTATAAACAACCTAGATGCCCCTGGACTAAAGAAAGCATAAAGAAGATGTGTGCATTTACTCTGTGCATTTACATAACGGAGTATTACTCAGCCGTTTTTTTTTTTTTTTTTTAATGACATCATGAAATTTGGGGGCAAATGGATGGAATTAGAAAAAATCATCCCAAGTGAAATAATCCAGACCCAGAGATAAATATGATATGTATTCACTTATGTGTAGATATTAGCCTTTGAATTAAATGATAACCAACCTACAATCCATAGACCCAGAGAGGTTAGGTATAGGGGCAGGGATTTGGGTGGAAGGGTATGGATCACCCTTGGAGAGGGAGATAGAATAAATTTCATGGGTGGAGGGGAGGGAGGTGGGGACAGAAACAGGAGGATCAGGTGAGGAGGGGGAGGGAAGATGAGGAGAGATGGCTGGAATTAAAGGACATTTGAATGATGATTTAGAAACCTAGTGCAGTGGGAACTTCCTAAAACATATAAAAGCAACCCTAATGAGGTCTTCTAAAAATGGAGGAAATGGAATCCCAACTGGTCCTCTCTTGTCACCAAATGAGGCTTTCAGGACCACGACTGGAATGCAATCATTTGAGATATTGGCCAAGAGAGCCCCATGGAAATTCCCAAACAACCCAGGCTTTTGCTAAGACAGTGGGTTGCTCTCTACAAACCAACAGCAGGGTTCCATTGCCAAGGACAATATCCACACAACTCATTGAACATGAAGAAGTCAAGCTGGTGCCTACATAGTGTCTTCGCTCCTACACTCTAGTGTCTTTGGTATGGGAGGATACTCTGAAGGCTACCAGAGGAGAAACGTAAACACAAACCCAGTCAAAAAATCTTTGATCTACAATCTGTCTTTCTGAAGATATGCTAGAGCAATGGTGGCACAGAACCTGTAGGAGTAGCCAACAAATGTCTAATTTGACATTAGGGCCCACTCCACAAGACAGAACCTATACCCAGCATTGCTAGGGTGACCAAGAACCAGAAACCAGATAGCCCAGAGACCTAGGATAAAAGCAAACATTATTGGTCTAAAAGAAAGTATCGACAGAATGACTCCTAATGAGAATTCTAGTATACCCATAAAACTGTGCCTTATTTAGTCATCATCAGAGAAGCTTCCTCCTGCAGCAGACTGGAAGAGATGCAGAGACCCACAGCCAGATATTACCCAGAGAGAGGGTCCTTGGAACACACAGGTCTATATGGAAAGTCTCCATCAAATCCCTCACCTCAGAGCTAAGGAAACCACACAGACGAGAAGGTAGAAAGAGTGTACGAGCCAGAGGGGAAGGAAGACACCAGAATAACAAGGCCCTCTGCAGCAAGTACAGGGTCTCCATGGTCCTCTGCATGCATATTATAGCCTTTTGGTTTAGTCGTTCTGTGGGACTCCTGAGTATGTGAGTATGAGTGTGAAAGTGCGGGTCTCTGATTCTCGTGCCTGCTCTTGGGGCTCTTCCTCCTATTGGGTTGCTGTGTCCATCTTCAATGTGATTCATCTTATTATATTTTATTTTGTCATGTTTGGTTGTTATCTCTTAGAAGACTGTTTGTTTTCTAATGAGAGACAGAAAAGGAGTGGAACCGGAGGGGAGGGCGGTGGGGAGGATCTAGGAGGAGTAGAGGGAGAAGAAACTGTGATCAGGATATATTGTATGAGAAAAATACCTGTTTTCAACAAAAGGAAAAAATGACTAAAAATAAAGATTACTAACTGGGTTCACTTGTCCAAGGTTAAGCACCCAAAGGAAAAGCAAGAGATCCTTCTTGAAACAGCAAACCAATTGAGTGTTTACACTTGCTCTTCAAATGGAATCCCAAAGGTCGACTACAGTTAAATAAATCAGTGGACCGTGATCCTCAGCTCCCATTATTATCAACAGCATTCTCATGGCATATATCTGACAATATTGTAACCACTTTCACCTGTGCCTATCTGGCAAATCCCTGCTTAACCACTGCCTGCCTCCTGAATGACTAGCCAGATGTGTCTCTTCCAGAATTCAACAAATTGTTACTGAGACATCGTACTCTACACAGTCCGTGAGACTTTCCAGTCACAAAAAACTAACTGCTACTCATATCAACAGGCTCTGTAGCCTTTTTCTTACTGTTTTAATTTGTGTCTGTCTTCAGTCCTTGTTCCTTTACAACTTCCATATTCCAGGCCCCAAAACTTCAAATATTTAACTACCATAACCACATCCTTCCACAAGGGCCATGGGATCACCTGAAGTAAGGCCACGCAGCACCTTTCCTTGGTAAGAAACCCAAAAAGGATCAATCCAAACCCTTTACCAATGTTCATATTTGGATCCAGAGCAGCCAAGAACATCTCTCACCCTTTACTCCCCAAAATGAGTCCCAAAGTCCTAATGAGGAAAATCATATGTTGAAATGTTAGTTAAAGGAAAAAAAATCATCTTACAGCTGAGTCTAAGATAGCCAAATTAACCAGAGTTTTAAAATACTCTTCAAACACACACACACACACACACACACACACACACACACACACACACACACACACACACACACCAAAATCTTTACAGTTAAGCTTTTGGCTTTGGCCCATACTGTAGCAATTCAATACATAAAAATATCCTATAACAACACATGAACACTTTTACAGGCTGAATTTAATGTACATTATGTTGATAAAGTGTCAAAGGCTCGAGCTCACTGAGCAGTTGGATCTAGATGAGGGCTGTATACTGCCCCTACACCCATTTCAAACCCAAGCATGTTTGTCTGGGGATGGGATGACGACTCCCTCAACTCTGTGGAAGGAAAGAGAACACCAAAACATCCTGAGAGTTAAAGTCATCGGCCTTGAAAACAAGTAAAAAGAGAGCTATTTCCAATGGATATTAGTGTTGTCAAACCCACGTTACAAAAGTTCTACAGTGAGAAAGAGAAACCAGAAGTTCATTGGTGGGACACTCAGGTGCAGCAAATGCTCAGTCCAGTCCTGCTTCCCCTTCCCAGTCAGTTTCTACCTGACATAATTTAATGATGTTTTTGCTGTCTGTCTGTTGTGCTCTCTCCCTCCCTCCCTCCCTCTCTCTCTCTCTCTCTCTCTCTCTCTCTCTCTCTCTCTCTCTCTCTCTCTGCATGTGTGTGTGTGTCTGTCTGTCTGTCTTTGTCTCAATTCTTTTACTTTGCTTTGTTATATACTAAAGAACACTCACTCATTCGAAACGGAACATATGGCTTCATATATCATTCTCTGGTGGGATATAGCACTCCAGACCAAGCAGCTAGACCCACTCAGTAATCCCTCCAGAGCTGCAGGGTAGGGCCCCTGAGGGACCTTCTGAGCTATCTAAAGAAGTGTAGCCACTTCCTACAAGTCCCTACCAGTGGCTTCACTAGGACCCGGCCTGGAGAAGGCCAAAGGTGACTGCATGGTGATTTTCAAGGGGCCAAGACAGCAGTGACAGAGGTAACCATAGCAGCAGCTCCTTGCAAGTGGTCATACAGTCTTTCAAACCTCCTGAGCTCCTCCTGGATGAAATGTACAGGCAGACAGGCCTTTTTCTCCTTTGAGACCATAGCACACTGAGAGATTATGAGGACAAAGGGAGCGAGCTTACTTTCCTTCCTGCACACCTCCAACTTACTCCTTGACGGACATGGTCGGTGTTTGCTATGTGCATGGTGAAAGATCTCAAGAGACTCAATAGCATATGGACTCTATATTCTAGAGAGACAAACTATTTAGGGGTTATGTGGGTGTGCATGTGCCACTTGTCATGGGAAGAGGTTCCTGTCATTTGCCACCCTCTGACCTGCCCATTGCAAAAGGAAAATTCAGAAAACCCATGATGTATTCAATTCAGATCTGACTGGACAGGAGGCGCCAGGAAAGTCCCAGATCACAACAGAGCAAAAGGAAAGCAGATGACCAGACCAGGAGAGGATGGACACCTGGACATGACAGAAAGAATACACTCTTCATCTGACTTAATTCTTACTTTATTTTGTGTGAATGGGTGAGTTTTTAAATTTTTAATTTATTTTATATGTATGGTCATTTTGCCTGCATGTATGTCTATTTACCACATGAGTGCAGTATACACAGAAGCCAGAGGAGGGTGGCAGATCCCCAAACTTGGGACACAGACCATGGTTAGCTACCATGTGAGTACTGAGAACCAAACCCGGATTCTCTTCCAGAGAACCCGGAGCTCTGAACCTCTGAGCCATCTCTGCAGCCCCCAAACTAGAGTTTGATTAAAGCAGACTTATTCCAATCAGTTCTCCACGAACTGAATGGATTATACAATATTAAACAGCTTCACTGACAGGGAGCTTCATTGACATTAGAGGAGACATAAATAATAATTAACTAGCAGTTATGCTATATTCAGTCAATTCAGTTTCCCTAGATAGAAAAGGATTAACAAAGAATAAATATCCCCATGCCGGTAGAACTTCAATCCAGCTTCAAGAGGACATCAGAAACCCAGTAAAGACAATACAATAGACGCCTAATATTGACGCAGCCATGGCATGTGTGATGCAGAAAAAACATCCTGGGTCCCTGCTGGGCACGCCCACTGGCTCATCATCACTCGCTGAGACCCACAGCTGTGTTCACAATTCAAAGTCCCTGTGTGCTACAGAGAAGGCGATTCTACGCAAACATACTTTATCTTCTAGACCAGAGGTTCTCTACCTTGTACATTTCATCCAGGAGGAGCTCAGGAGGTTTGAAAGACTGTATGAGCATTTGCAAGGAACTGCTGCTATGGTTACCTCTGTCACTGCTGTCTTGGCCCCATGAAAATCACCAGGCACTTATGCAGTCACCTTTGGCCTTCCCCAGGCTGGGTCCTAGTGAAGCCACTGGCAGGGGCTTGTAGGAAGTAGCTGCACTTCTTTAAAAAGCTCTGTAGTTCCTCATGTTGTGGTGCCCCTAAGCATAAAAATATTTCATTGCTGCCTCATAACTGATTTTCCTACTGTTATGAATCATAATGTAAATATCAGGTATGCAGGCTATCTGACATGTGACCCCTGTGAATAGGTTGCTCAACGCCCCCCCCAAAGGGGTTGCAACCCACAGGTTGAGAACAGCTGCTCTAGATTAGAAACAAGATATTTCAAATTTCTTCTGGTTTCATGAGACTCTTCAGAGCCTGGCACTACAGGCACAGAGCTCAGACTCTTGGAAGCAGCTGTGACACTTGGCAAGTCCAAAAAGAAAAAAGAAAAAGACACAGCACAGAGCAAGTGTGTTTCAGGCTTTATTGGAGATGAGACAGGACTGGGGCAGCCCCTCCACTGAGAATGGGTTGGAACTGGAGACAGTATTGACCTTTAGGGAGTGGAGTCCAGGGCCGACATCAAATCATAGAAAAGGACTGTGTGCTTGGGTTAGGGCACAAATGAAGAAGGGACCTTGGTGAAAGGAAGTGGGGAGTTGAAGACTACATGGCCTTGACTAGGTTAAGAGCTAAGGAGCCAAGGGACTGACAAAGCTGGGGAAGGGAGGGAAAGGAGAAAGAAGTGAGAACCTTGAGGCAGCAGTGCAGAAGACCAGCTGTCCCCAGGGCCAGGAGGATCCAGTGTGCACAGGTCCTCCATATGAGAGCCCGTGTAGCAGGGGCCTACTTGTTACTCCACTGTGCCATCTTTGAAAATATAGGTCTCCGGAGGAAGCGGCTGGTCTTCATGTAGGCAGAGATCTTCTTCAGGCCCTGCAAAATGGGAAGGACAAGTAGGCACTCAGGTCTGCAGCCTACTGAGATGAGAGGGGGGGTGGGGGGCATGCCTGGAGTGGCCTTTGTCCTGGGCTCAGGCTGGAGCACAGTGCAGCCTGCTTAGCTGCCAGCTCAGGCAAAAGAACTCTTTCACAGCCCCTACTAAAGGGGAGGCTGGATCCTGTGTAAGTTTTCTTATATCCACTAAAAATTACAATTATAGGTTCAGAAAACGGCCCATCAGTCCTGCAAGATCAGTTATCAGGGAGGAACGTGAGGTCCAGAAATGTTGAGCAGCTGTCTAAGCATGTACAGTCTCTCCTGTGCACTCTCCCTCCCTCCCTCCCTCCCTCCCCTCCCTCCCTCCCTCCCTCCCTCCTCCCTCCCTCCCTCTCCCTGTCTCTCTTCCTTCTTCCTTCCTCCTCCCTCTCCCCTTTCTCCCTCCTCCCTCTTTCTCCCCTCTCTACTCCTCTTGTGCCCTCCCAAGGAGGCCCTGTCCCTATCTCTCTGCATGCACATGATCCTACGGGGGGGGGGGGGGGGGTCTTTCTAGCCTGTATTTATGCACAGAGGAGGGATCTAACAGGACAAAAGGAGCTGAAAACTTGACTGTGTGTGTTTAGGAGGACAGCCAAGCACCCAGTGACTCAGCAAATCATGCAGGAGACAGATATGTAGTCCAGTGCTGCTACTCATGCTGAGACCATGAACAAGTGAGTATCCTCTACAGTGTCAGATTCCTCATCTGTCCAATGGGACTCAAAAGCGCATTAACCTTTGGAGTTTTGAAGTGATAAATGTCCCATACAGGTCTTTACAGAAAGCTCAAAAAAATCCTAGTTGCTTTCCTTTAGTATCAGGTTAGAAAAGCATCATGGAAGAGAGGAAGGCCACCCAAAGGAAGCAGGATCAAGGACATCACCTCAAAGCGGGCCAAGAAGTCCTTCAGGTTTGGGAAGGGATCCAGGCACTTGGGCTCAAACATTTGATACTGATCAAGGACATCATAAGCGAGGAAATCCACATAGGTGACCTGCAGGAAGCTGAGGGTCAGGGCACTGAAATGTGGCACCTTAAAAGAATGACAACGCCTCCTCTCCACCTCCCTCGCTTTACCTTGTCCCCTGCAAACCATGGCCGCTTGCCCAGGAACTCAGAGTACATCTTCATCTTCTCAGGGATGGTCTTCAAGAACTCTGGCTTCTGCTTCTCCTGAGGCAGAAAACAGCTGTCACCACCCTTAGGCTCAGGCTCCCCAGTGGAGAGATTGGCCTCCCAGTTCTGTGCAAGGGAACAGCCACCTTCCCAACAACAGGCCAGGTCTGTTTCTAGGCTTCTAGTTCACACATCACTATTTTATTGGTGGCAGAATTCATGTCAGAGGTGATGGAAAGTCAGACAGGAATTTCACACTGTCCCCGGAATGTGCCACCACCAAAGTCCAAACCAGGGCTGTGAGTCACACCCAGCACCTCCTGAGAATCTTGCATGTTTTGGCCTCAGAGATCCAGTGGAACCACAGATGCAAAGGACAAAAAGACCCCAGGAGAAGACATTTTTACTGGGTTGGAGAGAACAGGTCACATATGTGAAGAGTATCCATCAATTTTGAGCAGTGACTAATATTGAAAGTTAGAAGGTTAAAGGTCCTCTGGCTGGCCCTGAGTGGTCTATTGGGAAGATGTCCTGATTTCTATCGATACCTAAGACAGAACTATGGGGAATGCACTGGAGAGATGTGTGAGAGCAGTGTGCATATATAAGTTATTTTCATCATTTGGGGAGGATACTACTGCCTATTGGTAGAAGAGGGTCCAATGTTGATGATAAGTGTCTTTCTTAATCACTGAACACCATTTTTTTTTTTTTTTGACAGGGTCTCGCATTGAACCTAGAGCTCACAGACAGGCTGGACTCATTGGCCAGCAAGCCCCCAGAAATCCTACTACTCTCCCCCCAAAGCACTATGATTATGATTTTATTATCATTATGTCTTTTATGCGGTGCTAAGGATCTACACTAAAGCCACCACCAGGCCATCCCCACATCCTCTAATTTTATCCTGGAGGCTTTCGGTGTGAACACTAGGTTAGATGACACATGGAAGCTGTCAGAGGACAGATATGGCAGAGATTTACAACTATGCTCAAGCACTTAGAGCAACTGTGCATCAGCAGAATCGCAACCATGTCTCGCATGGTGACTCTAGTCATGATAGTTCACAGTGTTGATGAGCTAGTTCGCTGGGGTTATGAGGGTCGTTCTGCTGGTAAGATAGGAAATTGCGGAGATAGGAATTCACAGTAGGAGGACGCTGCATATCTGATGCAAGACTTTAAGTCCTGCTGCAAACCTTGTCCCCTCCACCACTGGCAACTCACAAAGTCAGGGTTGTAACAGAGCATGATGAGCTGCATGCGGGTGTCCATAGCCTGGTTCTCCACAATGTCCACACGAATCCTCTCCTCCTCTGTCTCTCCACCTGCAGCACACACAGCACACTCACCCTCAGCATCCCACCCCACCCAAGCCAAGGAGGATGTCCACCACGCCCCAGCCTGCAGCCAGCCCCACTCACACAGGTTGTGCTTGCGGGCAATGTAGCGCAGGATGGCGTTGCTCTGGGTGATCTTGTGGGACCCATCAATTAAGTAGGGCAGCTGGAAAGACAAGCAGGGATGGTCAGATGGGATATGGGATCTCATCGTCACTTCCCTGAGAAAGGACACACATGGGGCCTGGCACCCAGTGTGCCTAGCCTGGGAAGCCACCAATGAACACAGTGCACACTGAATGGAAGAGCTGGGACAGATGACACAAAGAGCTGGGACATGGCCCATCACAGGAACACTGCGCAGCCACCAGAGATGGGAGCAGGAGATCAGAAGCTCTGATCCCAACCCCCCTCAGCCAGGTGAGGAGATGAGGTGAGGACGCCATGCCCTCCCCAGACCTGCCCTTCCCTGCACCTACATTGGGAAAGTCCAGGCCCAGCTTGAACTTCTCATTCAGCCACTGGCTTCTGTCAAAGTCAGGAGCTGTAGACAAGATGAAGTGAAAGAATCAGCCCAGTGTCCCATCCTACTCCTGGTATTCCCCAGAAGCAAGAACCCCTGAGGTGCGTGTGTGGCCGGGATGGGGGTAAGGGGGTCTGCAACCTCTTACAGAGTCACTTTTCAAGATGGAGGAGAGGGATAGAAACAACAACTGGCAATAAGGGGAGCCTGGACCCAATAATACCCTAATAGTGCACCCAGCCTAACTATAAATACAGATGGACCAGGAACTCCATTCTCAGTGTTCTATATTGAAAAACTAAACTGCACCCTCAAAGAGGTTTCTGGAAGCAGCAGGCTCCAGCTCCAACTGTAGGAGGGCTGCAGGTCTGAGGAATAAGGGGCTAGGCATGGGTTGATGGGCATCGCTGGGCAAAGGGAAGCAGGTGACTGATCAGGAAGGTGTCATTACCGTCCCCCATGGTGTATTTCTTCTCCTCATAGCTTGAGTCTGTGTATTCCAGGAGCAGGCGGATGGGGTTTGTCAGCTGGAAGAGAAGACCAGAGATGGAGGTGAGAAGTTGTTGGGACCTTACTGTATGACCTCATCTTCTCCAACTGCAGTATCCCAGTATCATAGGCATGGTGCTGGTGCTGGTGCTGGTGCTGGTGCTGGTGCTGGTGCTGGTGCTGGTGCTGGTGCTGGACTTCTCAGACTGGCTTCAGCAGTATTGACCCGGGTCTTTGGACAAGCTGTGACTTTATGCAGACTCCGAGAAAGATGTAGGAGGGACCAAGCGTCCCTCCCTATTCTGCACCAATCCCAGTTAGACACTCCCTTTCTTCCCTTGAGTTACCAGAGCTACCGATCCTCACTCAGAAGGCCACACCCTCTCAGAGAAAGGAGGGATTAAGTAAGATCCCCTGCAGCCTCTGCCTCAAGATTGTTTTCCGTGCACCCTGAAGGCAAACTCTATTCGCCTGCTTCTAACTCTCTTAACAACTGCCACCATCGCCACCTACTGGGTGCTCCGGAAACTGGCACTTTCCCTGGAGCCTGGCCAGATAGCTAAAGAGCAAGGATGTTGTCCCCAATTCCTTTTCTTTAAAGAGCTCAGTTTTCAAATGCAGACTGTGGGAATATGTCATTGGGGAGGCTCAACTCTCAGCTTAAGGCCAAAAAGACGCACCCCCAACCTGAAACCTTAATCTGGCACCTATCCTTAAAGAAAGGACTCTGCCTGTCTGAGAGCTACCAGACTATTATGCACACAGACTCCAGTTACAGGAACAGTCGGTGTCATGGAAATAACCCCAGCTCAGGGAAAAACAAAAGAGGAAATGGTCTCTGTATTTCTCTTTAGGAGATTAGGGAACCCAGTCCTTCTAGTCATCAATCATAAAAACTTAATGAGTGTTTTGGCCGTGGTTATGAATTTAAATTCAAGAACCAAACACAGACAGACAGAAATCTGAGGGAAGCCACAGCTATGAACAGCAGTCAGCAGACAGAACCAGCACAATGCAAGGCAGAAAAGAGCTCACAGCTAGCCTGTGCAATAGCCTGGGAGAGCTCATGTACCAAGAGGCTTGCTTTTAAGGGAAATAGGATGCTATCCACACAGGATCCTCTAACACTTTGCATAGGACACAAGAAGCACAGAACCAGACGCTCAGATGTTCAGATCCCTGGATTCTGGACTTTGCCAGCTGGGCTCTTGACACATGCCTGTCTGGATATGGTAGGGTGGCTCAAATGGCCTTTCAAGTTACCCTGGGACATGGGTCCTGAGGTAACCTTCATAAGGATAATGTCCTACTAACAACAGGGTCCCACCTCTCCACTTTCTTCCTTGAAGGCAAGAGACTCTGTCAAAATCAAGAGGCTGTGCTTAATTGACCAGAGGATGACATCACCTTGTTTACAGGAACTTATCAGAAATAATGAAAAACAAATCACAGAACTGGAGACCAAAATGGGTTAGCTAGTCAAAGAGTAAGGCTGTTGCTCTGTAGAAAGCACATTTTGGGATTAAGTCACCCTTTACTAGGTCTACAGGATATGAAGCCAACATGTCAATAAAGGTTTGCCCTCAGGAGGGTGAGGTAAGCAGCAAGGGTGCAGAGGTCAGGCGGGGACTGTCTCTGTTCCATGAAACTAGAGAAGCCACATGCTTTGCAGGTCTCAGTGAGGATGCAAGCTCAGAGCTCATGTCACTGGAGCTGACAAGGCCTGTGACAAATGCTGCTTTAAGATTCGCACTTGTCCACCTGCCCTCTTCAGGTTCCTGGAAGGTCCAAGCCCAGAAAATACCATGAGGCCTTAAGAACAATGTCCAGTGTTAAGACAATACTGTAGCCCAGAGAAAGACAATGCTATTCACACACGTACATAACTACCTGGTTCCATGAGCTCCAATGTATTAAATACTTGATCATTTGCTATTCTGAAGGTTATTATACAAGTTGCACTTAGAAAATTCAACTTTCTGGATTTATCTGGGAAAAAAAACTGAGTTTTAAGAGCTAAGATCAACTAGAATAACAGGCTTAGAAGACATTAAAACAGTTTTACATGGAACAGAAATTGGGCCATAGTGTCCATCAGGTTGTTTCCTCCGTTATTAAAATTGAGTCCCCAGCAAAGATGCCCCATGGATAAGAAGGCCCTTGGTGTGAACTGTGAAGACCACAAGTGCAGGGGGCATTTTGCAAGTATGAGCCACATTAGTGTGTTTCCAGACACTAAGTGACTGGAGAAGGGGGAGTGGAGGGCAGGAGGAGGAACCCTGGCTGGCCAGCATGAGAACTCAGAGGAACTGGAAGGGAGGCACAGCCCTGGAGCCCTTCAGAGGAGAGAACAGCTCTGCAGAGAGGGAAAGTGCTGAAACAAGTCCTCAATGCAGGGTCCTCAGAGTCTGAGATCACCATCCCTCTGAATGAGGGGGGTCTCTGAAAGGCAACAGGGAGCAGTGGGGACTGGGGACATGGAAAGATACTGAAGCCAGGACTGTCCTGTCCTGGAGATTGTAATCCCAGTGTTGATCACTGA